>NC_142687.1:78067575-78370606 GCF_056320005.1 Nelumbo lutea
TGGCATCGAATTGGTGTCATTGATTTGGGCTGATCTGGACCGTTGGTTCCCTTTATAAAATTGGAGGCAACGAGCCATTTTACTTTGTCATTTTGAGTAAGTGATCTTATGAGCTCATCATGAAATAGTCATTAGCTGGTGCTTTAGGTGTTCTATGGTGTAATCTCTTCAATAAGATGTGTTCATCTTCCTCGTCTTCTTGTTCCTCCTCTTCATCTAGCTCTTGTATGTCGAGTAGTGAATCCAAGCCGGGGTCTCATCCCAAGGCCGTTGTGCTCATGATCCATGAGACCAATGCCCAGGGGGCCGAGGTTTATGGACCTAAGGGTGAGGGTGTCGTGGCGGATGAGGTCATGGCCTTTTAAGAGGCCAAGGTCAGGGAAACCGATGAGGCCAAAGTAGAGATTGTGTTAAAAGAGGGGTCCAACGCTCTTGTGTGGTTCAGTAGCCACTTCATGTCTTCACCTTGTAGATTGAATCCTAGGGACCTGGCCCAAATCAAGGCCCTTTATTGTATTCCCGAGGAGTATAAGTTGAGGTGCCTCGGCTCGGTCAAGAGGGCTTTGCATATATGAGCATAGCCTAATAGTCGGGCTAAGGTTCCCAGGGAGTGAGGTATCACAATGGTGCTGAGGTGCTACTACATCTAGCCAATCCAGCTAATGCCTAATTCCTTTAGGTACTTGGTTAGCCTCCTCTGCTATTGCTCAGTTCATGATGTGGACATCACCCTACCGATGTTCGCATGCTTTCTGCACCTAAAGAAGCACCTATAGGGCTATTATTACTTCTTGACTTGACAACATAATAAGGTGCTATTCGGAGCCCCCTCCTCAAATAAACACTAGAAGGAAGGGTTCTTCTTTGTGCACCACCCGAGGGTCAGGTTGTTTCCTACCGAGCTATCAATCCCGAGGACCAAGGCAAAGGTACTAGTTGAGACCGAGCTATCTAGGGAGGAGTTTGCAGCCAATAGGCAGATAGAGTGGGTCAACATGCAAGAGTACACATCATTCTTTTTGTTTCATTTCCTTAGATTTGATTGACTCATTTTCTTTGGCAGATATGGATGTCATTGACGAGGAGAGAACAAGACATATGTAGGTTGCCATGTAGAGAAGGGTGGCGGCTTAGTAGCAACACAGTCTTGAGGTTGCAAACCCTCGGCCATGCAAGAGATCGATGATGTATGAGGGAGGCATGGTGGACGTTGGCTCCAATGGGTCTCCACCAAGGTACGTGCAATGGAGAGGTTTTGAAGTCCTATCTCCAGGTCTAGTAGAGCTGGCGGTTGAGGTGTATAGGGCAAGCTGGAGTGTTTGACTGGAGGACACTCTAGAGACTGAGGGCTTGCTTGGGAAATTGTCTAGGGGCAGGCATTCTATTGCCTGACATCCATAGAGAGGCCAATGATTGCACGAGTGGGGTGCTGGAGTGCACATCCATTCAGAAGTCCATTGCAGTAAGATTTCTATATTGTCTCCTCTATTCTTTGGTTTATTTGGTCATGCTAATTGACTTTGTGTTTCTCATGCTACCTATGCGGTGACGACATTGGTCGATAGGATGCACACCCATCATCAAATGGCCAAGGCTCAGGAGGTCAAGTTCTCCCATCTGTAAGTAGAGATGGCTAAGCTAAGACAAGTGGAGGCCGCCAAGGATGATGAGTTATAGCTTCTGAAGAGTTGTGCTCGTGAGCTCAAGGAGGATTGCAACAAGGTGAGGAAGGCGACCGAGAAGGAAGTGGTCTCTAGGTACAAGGAGTTCAAGGAGTTCTAGATTGTCCTCGACAACTTTTCTATAGACTACTAGTAGACCTCCTTTGCTCGCTTCTAGAGGAGGGTCATGCGCGATCACCTTAAAATTGTCGTGGTTGTGGAGTGGTATGGGCCCTTTGATGCCAAGGCACCGCTAGCTGAGTAGTCTTCCCCTAATGACAGTGTGGCCACCCTCAAGGAGGTGAACCTTGCAGATAGCACGGCCAGCCTGGATTGATTTTCTTTTTCTTTTCTTTGTTGTACACAACTCGGTATTCCAAGCTTATAATCACTGTATCAACCTTTTAATTAATGGAAGCTTGACCTTTTTGCCAAGCATGTTTTATCTTGTTTTTCCCTTCTCTCCTTTTTTTTATGTTGTTTCGCTTTCGAGTGAGGTTGGTCTTTAGGGTCCAATAGGGTGCATCGAGGTCTTCGACTTCGTGGCCTCAGTTTTATGCTAGGCTAAATGTGGTCTCTATAGTAGCCATGCATGGTGTGGTTCTATAGGCCTAAAGGATGCTCAGTAGTTCTATGACCCACCTACCTTGGCTTTGTCAAGTCTAGTCTTTAGGCTGTGGAGCAGGTTTTGGTTGGTCACCTTGGTCTGTCCATTGCTCTGTTATCGATGAACGGTCGTGGTTTGGTGATCTATCTTCAGTTCCACGTAGAAGGCGTTGAATTTCTGGTCGATGAACTGATAGCCATTGTTGGTGATGAGGACTCGAGGGATGCCAAAATGATAGATGATGTGTTCCTTCATAGGAACCCCTGGGTGTTCTACGTAGTGATGCATGCTAGGAGCTTGGCCTATACACATCTTGTGAGATAGTCTACCACGATGAGGAGGTATTTTTTTTGTTCGGTCGCAGTGGGCGATGCTCTGAACATGTCTGCTCCCTATTGGGCAAAAGGCCATGGACTAGGAATGGGTGTAAAGGGAGCTGTTGGCTGGTGGGGGAGATTTGAGTGCCTCTAATAGCAGTCACGCCTTCAGATGAGCTAGGTTGCATCTTGCTTCATGGTGGGCCAAAAGCAGCCCTATTGGAGTGCCTTGTAAGCCAGGGTCCATGCGCTATGGTCTCTGCAAATACCCTCATGTATCTCCCTAAGGACGTAGTTGGCCTTTGTTGGAGGGAGACACCTTAAGTAGGGGAGAGTGTGTGACCGACAGTAGAGATGGCCTTGGATGAGGCAATATCGGGCCAACCTATAGGCGAGCCTTCTGAAGGGATAGGAAATCCATCACATGGATGCCCAAGATTGCGGAATAAAGGGGGCAAATTTCAAAAATTTTTCTCTCCCTTCAACTGGGAATCGAATTCCCTATTTAGAAAATCACATTTTCAAGGATCATTCTTTGAACCATAAACTGAACCAGATCTGAACCAAAAGGAGGAGAGAGATAATACCTAATACAGAGAAACAATATCTCTCAATGGAGGTGTTCACGCCCAAGGTAGAAACCAAAATCTACTCCCACTGAAGATGGCACAGTGCAAGGTGGAGAAAAATCAACAGTGTCCTTCCTAAGAACCTGATTCTTTCCAAGAATCACCTGGACGGCTTGTGAATACAACTCCTACCAATCTTTTCTCCAAAAGATTGGAATCAAGATCCAATCTTGATTTCTCCCAAGGAATGGAGATCGAACTGCTATAGGCGGCGGCTGCAGGAAGGAGGCGGCTAAAGAGAATTTTTAGGGTGTAGAATTCTCTCTTCTATGATCTCAGTTCTGAAGACAAGACTGCTGCTAGTGATTGTTGGATGTCTAAAGTCTGCCGCCCCCTCTTCCTTTTAAAGACTTAAAGGGATCAGCTCCTAATCCCATTAGGAGTTGCTAACCCAAATCATATCTAGATTAGAAATCCCTTTAAGATAAGGGATAATCCTTATCTTATCTATGGATTAGATCAGCCAGCTCCTAATCTAATTAGGAAGATTCCAAATATAAATCTCATTTAGATCATGGACTTTCTGAGTGGATAGGGTGTGGGCCCAATCCTATCAGCTGATTTTATCTCAGAATTCGCCCCTTAAAGACTAATCAAATTAGCCCCAGTTCGAAATGGGCTTAAGGCCCATTTAGGGTTATGTATTCATTAAGCCTTCCAAACTGCTGCCCAATTGGGCTTCCTTGTATGGCGTGGGACCCAAACATTGATCTACACATCAGCCACATGGGTTCAGCCTAGCCTTTGTTACAAGGCCTGGCCGAATACATTGTTATGGACAGTGCACCCCCTGAAACCCATCAGATGGGCTCTATGGACCCAACACTTACCCTAAGTGGTCCCTGGGCCAAGCCACCTTGTAACACCCAGGGACTGTGGGTAGATGCAAGATTAGCCCATCAGATATTATCCTCAATGACCTTACACTTAATCTCTCAGCCCATAATGATCATACACTGCCTGACAAGAGAGGACCTCTCCCTTGGCTGCAAGGAACAGTGTTGCACTCTCTCAAGTATGGATCCCGGGAATTAAAACCTATTTGCAGACATTTCGAAACCATAATATATATACTTTTATATATCATATAAAATATATTTTGCAAAACAAATTTCAACGATTGAAATCGGCTGCCGGCAGTCTTGGTTTCCATCAGTGAGAGTGCAATCCCCGATCATTACCTTTGCTGGACAAAGGGGTTGATCCTGTCACTATGATCACCCACTCAGATGAATTCTCAGACTATCCCAACATACACAGGTTTTGACCCTCGCTAAGGATCTCACTGATTGGTACATCAAAGACAGCCCAATCCGACACCTAGTGCAGTATCATAATCGAGTCTAGGGGTCGGGTGTAACTTTCCTGTTTTTCCCATCAATCTCCCAGGTCCAGGGCAATACTGGAAATCTGGTCCAGTTCAAAGATTCAAATAATCCCACACTGTATGTGCCTAAGGTCTCACCCTGGTAGCTGAGACAAGCCACCCTAACCGACTTGGTGGCACCACAGTGTCAGCCTTGTCAGGGTAGGTCTCCCCAGACCGACCCACTGGCTGTGAACATTCTAAACTAACACGAGTCTCATTAAGTGTCCAGTTTAAGGGTATTACACAGAAACATACCAAGGGAACATGAATCAAATATGCACTTTTATTCATTTACAATAAACTCATAAAGTACATATTTAATTGATTGAAGCTAAGGGCATACAAAAACTATCTAACACCTTCTTGCTTCAGTTCGGTCCTTTGAAAGGGTGCCATCCTGGGGGTATAATATGATGGGATCCATCCACGATGGCTCTTGCTGGACTAGGAGGAATATCAAAGCTACTTCTAAAATGTTGGGCTGCACTAGTGTCCATTCTAACTATCGTGCTTATGTCGGCACACGGTGAGTGGGCAAGCTTTGGCAGTGCATCAGCCTAAATGTTCTTGACTCTGGGAATCTACTGTATGGAGAAGTGCTCGAGCTATTGGATGAGCCCTTGCACTTTCTGCATGTAACTTGCCATGGTGGGATCAATGTGGTAGGAGCAACCATCCAGTACCAGTTTGACGCCCTAATTGATAAGCTAGAGCAAAGCCATAAGCTAAAGCAGTTCTTTACTAAATAGGGGGCAAACATAATAACAAAAAAATTGGCCATCAGAGCACTGGCAGAAGTCTATAGGCATCCACTGCAATCTTATAGCCATGACCGCAGTAGCATAGAGTTCATAGCGGATGACATGTTAGCCACTAACCCCAACCACAACAGACCACTATACATCCTTGCAAAAAGAAATGGTTTTGAAATCAAAAGATTAATGGTCGACCCAGGAAGCTCTGTCAACCTCATTTCCATCCACACGTTGGAATTGATGAATGTGCGAAAAGAAGATATCAAAGGATTGTCGTTAGAGGTGACAGACTTCAATGAGAACGCATCCATCACAGAGGGGTCCATTGAACTACAAATAGCGATCGGCCCATTTAGTGTCACATAGGAGTTCCAGGTGATCCCAGGGAGGACCTCCTACCATGCCCTCTTGGGATGCCCGCTAATACATGCCTTGGCCCTCATCCCTTCAACACACCACCAGTGCGTCAAAGCCAAACATCAAGAACAATCAATCAGAATCCTAGCCAACAGGGCCCCCTTCGTTATGCACCTACAAGATACTTATCTACTTCACGGAACTGGTGGACGAAGGGGAGACAAAAATAGCCAAGGTTGAAGAGACGAATCTGCCTAACCTCATAGAGAACAAGCCTGCGGAGACCGTTGAGAGAAAGAAATGAAGTAGGTGCATCTGGGTGATGGGGACTGATGGAAATGATTACTACACCATTGTTGTAGGTTATGAGGACGACAAACCACCAGCAACCAAGAAGGTCATCCCTGAGGTATGACTTTATAAATTATGACTTATCCTATGATACCGAAATCTGCTAAGAATGAAAAGGTGACTTTATTGCAATTTGTAACTGTTGCAAAATGTTTTTTCAAAAAACCCATCCCCCTTTCAAATATATTTGTGTAATTCTTTGCTAATGCACATACATGTTATCTCTTTTCTGCCAAAAAGTCATCATAATCATCTAACAAAGAAATCTAAGTAATGTTTCAACTAGCGTTATTTCATTGCACCTTCCTCGCAAACCAATGTCGTTGTAGTAATGCCAGCAAACAATGAACTAATCTCTGAGCATGATGCAAAGGTACGATGTCCATTTAAGTCACAAATATACCAAACAGAAAATCCAACAAACATATGCATATAAAGATAACATGAACAATGATAGATATTAAAGGAAGATGCCTTAGAGTACTGCGGTGAAGTCAAGGCACCCCCCAGGTGCATGACAGATTCTGTTGACATGGTAGAAGAACCATTAGAAGAAATCAACCTAACAATCAATGGAACAGAGATACATATCGGCCAAACTAGAAGTTGAGGACAAAGAAAAACTTATCCTACTATGGAGAGGTAAGGAGATCTCCTTATCGCAAAACCTTAAACCCTATAAGCTAGTCTAATCTGTGTACCTTCACAGAGTTTTAGGTTGTCTTCACTTGGTCATACGACCAAATGCTAGGACTAGACCCATATCTCATCAGATATTCATTGTGTAGAGATCCCAAGTACCGGCCAATAAAGCAGCCATAGAGGATTTTCAAGCCGAAAATAACCTTGAAGATTAAAGAAGAAGTAGAACAGCTCCTGAAAGTAGGTCTCATCAAGCCTATAGCACACACACAATGGCTAGCCAATATAGTACTAGTAAAGAAGAAGAAAGGATAGCTCAAGTTAGTATTCCCTACCTAGTCATTTAGCAATAGTACACCACCCGAAAACTAACCTCACCTTATCGCAGGTGTTGGGTCAACTTTGGAGAGTTAAACAAGGCTTGTCCAAAGGATGAATTCCCTCTACCCAATATGGAGACAGTGAACCCCTGAGTCCATCACCATGGGCTCTTAATGGGCCCAACATTTACACTAAATGGTCCTTGGGTCAACCCACCTTATAAAAGCCCAAGGACTGTGGGAAAATGCAAGATTAGCCCATCTGGTATTACCCTCAATGGTCTTACAATTAACCTCTCAGCTCATAATGATCAAGCATTGCCCGACAAGAGAGGACCTCTCCCTCGGCTGCAAGGTACAGTGCTGCACTCTCTACTCACATGGATCCCGAGAATTAAAACCTTTTGCAAACATTTTGAAACCATAATATATATATATATATATATATATGTATATCTCTATATAAATATATTTTGTAAAACAAATTTCAACGGTTGAAATCATTTGCCGGCAGTTTTGGTTTCCATCAGAGAGAGTGCATCCCCGATCATTCACTTTGTCCGACAAAGGGGCTGATCCTATCACCACGATCACCCACTCAAATGAATTCTTAGACTGTCCCAACATACCTAGGTTTTGACCCCCTCTAAGAATCTCACTGGTTGACATATCAAAGACAACCCAATCCAACACCTAGTGCAGTATCATAATCGAGTTTAGGGGTCAGGTGTAACATTCCAATTTTGCCCATCTATTCCCAAGGTCTAGGGCAATACTAGAATTCTGGTCCGGTTCAAGGTTTCAAGAAAACCCACACTACATGTACCTCAGGTCTCACCCTAGCAGCTGAGACAAGCCACCTTAACCAACTTGGCGGCACATCAGTGTCAGCCTTGGCAGGATAAATCTCCCCAGATCTATCCAGTGGCTGTGAAGATTCTAAACTAACACGAGTCTTATATGTGTCCAGTTTAAGGGTATTACATAGAAACACACCATAATAACATGAATCAAATATGTACTTTATTCATTTACATTAAATGTCATAATGTACACCATTCTGATTGGAGCTAAGGGCATACACTGTCTAATAGAAAATGCAGTTTTCTAAAATAAGGAATGTGATTCCCACGTGGGAAAGAGAAATTTTTGAAATTTCCCCCAACCTTCCTATAGGGTTCGGCCATCCATATGATGGATCTCTCATCCCTTCAGTGGTATCAGAGCTAGGTCCAAATCTTGAACCAAAATTAACCAGATCTGGAACTACGCAAATGGGTAGAAGGCGTTCTACCCGATTTGTGCAGATTAGCACTTTTCTAGGAAATCGGTTCCCAGATTTTTGGGCGATTGATCTGAAATTAAATATTTATAAATCTGAATTATATTTAGAATTGTTCTACATATTTTTCTTGATTTTTGGGCTGTTCGTACGATGGAGATCAAAATCTTTAATGGCGCAAGAAATTTGCGTTTTTGCTGTTCTTTTACTTTCTTGATCTGTAATTTTTTTTTTTTAATTTTAGACAGAATGTATAGGAATTCAATTTGATTTAATATTAATAGAAATTAGGTTTTCTATTTTATTCCATTCCAAATTGAAGCAGAAAACACAAGGAGGAGTTTTTGTAGATTAGGGTTCGTCCATCTGCGATTTGCAATTTTGGAAACTTTAAGCTGCGATCTGACTTTTGTTTTATAGGGTAGCAGTCCTACGAACAACACTCCTACTGATTCTTGAATGTCTTGTTTCAGTAATTTAATTCCAGATCATGATCTTAAATTAAATCTTGAATTAAAAATCAAACCCTAGACCCATTCGAATCAGTTTGAACCAAATTGGTTGGACTGAATCTTTGGTTCGATGGGGGCTATTCTCAGCCCTAATTTTTCAAATATGGGTCCAGGAGTTGATGGTTAATTGCAAGATGCAATTCATCCCATACCTGTAAAACCCAGTTTTAATGTGTTAAAATTGCTTTAGCCCATTTTCCTCAAAAAAGTTATATGGGTCGAACTACTCATTGCAATTCAGCCCATATGCCTAGATAATATTAATCAACAATATTATGGATAATTATGGGCTTTAATTATGGGTTTTATAGTTACTAATTGATTGGATCAATTATGTTGTTCCTGCATGTGATGTATGGATGTGTGATGTGCAACGTTCATGGGCCTTAAGTGCTTGGCCCATGCTGAAATGATAGTGGTTCTTACGCACACCATGGCTGAATGCATATCATTGCCATGGTGTCCTTAAGATCATTGGATGATCTCTCTTTGTGGTGGGCCCCACACCAGCTTCCTCCCCAAGAGGAACCGTGCGGATCCCAAATCATTTAGGGCCCACCTAAATCTAGCTCTATGAAAGTCAATGGGAGCCACTTTGGTTTGACCTAAATTAAACTAGGGTGTAATATTTCGTTCCCTCCACTGAAATATGAATGCATGTGATAGGAAGAATCATATGATGAACTCTCTAAAGACCTTCCATCATTAGCATGAAGATGGGTCCTTCAGTAATGAGGAAACGCACAATAAAATTGGGCTATCCATTTGCTGTTGGATCTGTTGGATTGTTTCATAAGATGATAGGGGCGTCATAGAGCGATGTGGTAGGGGCTATCCTAAAATGGAAGACTTTCTCACGGTACCTTGGCATTCACGAATATGATGGGTGAGCACTCACTAGACAAAAAGGTTTAACCTAAAATGGCAATGAATCTTGTTTGACAGAGGCCAAAGGGAAAACTCATAAGATGAGTGGATATGATCCTTCACAGAAATGTGGTGGGGTTATGTAGCTGAAACAGTTGGCTCCATGCATCCTATGTGATTTCCCACATTTTCAGAGACATAACTCACAGTCTCTATCACTGAGATATGAGGGAAATCTCGGAGATTAATAAATGGAAATGGAACATAGATTAAAAGCCATATCTATATAGATAACATGAATCAAATAAGGTTGTAGACTAATATTTTCTTTTTATCAGAAATGGCAAACGGACAATTTGCTAACTTGTTGTACTACAACAAACTTAAGGGCCCAAACTACGTTGACTGGTATTGTAAACTTATGCTGGTCCTGACATCTAAAAAATTGGACAAAGTGGCTAAAAACCCTGCTCCAAATCGCCCAGGTGATAGGGCTTCTGAGGCCCACAGGAGGGACTATCAAGAATGGGAAGAGAAAAATTCCCTTGCCCGCTGCTACATTATAGCATCCTTAGACAATCCTATATAGCAACAATTCGATCAGATCGAATTGTCCAATGATATCTTGGACAGTCTGAGGATGATGTATTTGGAGTAGAATCATTCTACTCGTCAAAAGATCTTGAAATAGTTCATGACCACACAGATGTCCAAGAACCAGCAAGTATATGACCATTATCTTAAGATGATGGGATACATCAATGAATTTGAGGCTCTTGGATTCGGGCTTGATCATGTCACTAAGGTTGATGCCATCCTAAATTATTTGCCTTCTTCCTTTAATCAGTTCATCATGAACTATAACACGAATAAGCTAAATGTTAGCATCCAGGAACTCAGCAATATGTTGTAGAGGGCCGACGAATTGATCAAGAAGGATGAGCCCATTTCCATGTTTGTTGAAGCTAGTAAATCAGGCAAGAAGAAGAGGAAGGCAAAGAAAAAGCCTCTGAAGAAAGATATTAAGTCCAAAAGGCAAAAGAAGGATAAAGCATCAGATGCTTATCACTTCTGCAAGCAGGCCGACCATTGGAAGAGGAACTGTCCTCGGTACCTGGAGTCCAAGAAACAAGGTAATTTTGAATCCTTTGTCATAGAAACCAATTTGTTGGTAAACTTTTGCTTCCTGGTGTATTGACTCTGGGGCTTCAACTCATGTGTATAACACAATGCAGGGGTTCAGGACAAGCAGAAGATTGAGTGATGGAGAGGTGACTCTTTACTTGGGGACTTCTGCAAGTGTTGTAGTTACAGCTATAGGAACTGTAGAGTTAATTTTCAAAGAAGGAATTATTGTATTGAAAGATTGTCTTTATGTACCTAATTTGAGAAGAAATTTGATTTTTGTTTCAAAACTGTGTGCAGATGGATATTCTATTCTCTTTAGTAATATGATTACTTTCAAAAGAAATAACAAATTCCTCGCATACGGAGAACTTGAGACTGGTCTCTATGTTCTCTATCCTTCTCTGGAAACTAACATAACCGAAACTACGTTAGATGATATCCCTAAGAAAAGAACCCGTGATATAGTTAATCCCACGTGCTTGTGGCATTACTGACTTGGCCACATCAACATAGATCATATCACAAGGTTGGTAAAGGATGGTCCTTTGGATTTTCTAACTATAGAAGATCTTCCAACCTATGAACCTTGCCTTTAGGATAAGATGATGAAACGACCATTTAACGGTAAGCCTGAAAGATGTACAGGCATACTTGACCTTATACATACTGATGTATGTGGTCCCATGAGTGTTAGGACACGTAACTAGCATGTTTATTTCATAACATTTACAAATGATTACTCACGGTATGGTTACGTGTACCTAATAAGACACAAGTCTGAATCCTTTGAAAAGTTTAGAGAGTTTAGACAAGAGATCGAGAAGCAATTAGGAAGAGAAATTAAGACCCTTTGATTGGACTGAGGTGGCAAGTATTTCTCTGATGAATTCAGGGAATACTTAAAGGACAATGGGATAGTATCACAACTAGCTCATCCTGCTACACCACAACTAAATAGTGTGTCAAAGAGGAGGAACCAAACTTTATTGGATATGGTCCGATCACTTCTCGTACACTCAGAATTACTCACATCCTTTTGGGGTTACGCATTAGAGACTACGATATATGTGTTGAACTAGGTTCCGACCAAATCAGTTCCGAAGAATCCCTATGAGCTTTGGACTGGTAAGAAACCAAGTGTGAGACACTTGAAGATTTGGGGTTGTCTAGCACATGTTAAAAGAACGAGTGCAGACAAATTAGAATCTAAGACTAGTTGTTGCCTATTCATAGGCTACCCCAAAGGCTCTATGGGTTACTTATTCTATGACCCAGGAGAACAGAAGGTGTTCTATTGTCAAAATGCCCATTTCTTGGAAGATGATTACATCTTGAACAATCATCATTAAGAAGTTGTTCTTGATGAAGAGAGCTTAGGGGTAGTGGGAGATGTCCCACAAACTCTAGTTAATGACCAACCTAGAAGATTCTACCCGAGTTTCTAGGCCTCCAGTTCATTTCTGCTATGACCAAGAAAGTTACTTGGTGGAAGCCACGACCAGTGAGGAGGATCCTGTGACTTATATGGAAGCAATGTTGGACATAGATTCCTTGAAGTGGGTAGATGCCATGAGAGTTGAGATGGGCCCAATGGAGACCAATGGAGTCTGGACTCTGGTAGATCCACCCCTGGGGTAAAAGCAATTGGTTGCAAATGGACCTATAAGAGGAAGAAGGGACCCGATGGTAAGGTTGAGACCTACAAGGCTCATCTTGTGGCGAAAGGGTACACTCAAAAAGAAGGAATCGATTATGAGGAAACCTTTTCGTTGGTGGCCATACTTAAATCCATTAGGATCCTGCTAGCCGTAGCAGCGTACCATGATTATGAGATGATGAACCTACAATTTATCTATAATTTTTGAGGACTTTAGCATGGATTTTTATGCCGGTTTTATTAATTTTTACCTTAATTTAGCTTAATGCTAAGAATAAGTTTCAGGGATAATTAATCCAAGAAAAGGAAGGAAAAAAGGCAAGAAAAGAAGGTTCAAAAAGACCAATTTCATCCCAGCCAGGTTGTGGAAGCAAGAGATAGCACTTCAGCCCAAGAAGAGCAAGTGGATTCCTTGAGAAAACCCAAGAAAAGAAAGCCTAGCTAAGAGTAGAGTTTGGCCCAGTAAAGAAGGCCCATTCTCAGCCCAAAAGAGTAGCTCAAAGTATAACTATCATGTGCTAAGAGAGAGCCTTTGTGCAGCCCAAATAGCAGCCCTTATGAGGCTTTCAAGAGAGCTCTATAAAGTTCAAGAAAGGGGTGTAATACACCCCATTCTAAAGGCTTCAAGAAGGGACAAGAGCCCCCTTGAAAAACTATATAAGGAGACCTCTAGGAGGGGGGAAAGGTGTTCAATTGCTTGAGAGGAAGGCTCTCCCACTCTTAGAGGTTCAGCCACCTTGAGAGAAAAGAAGAGAAGAAGGCTAGGCACAAGGAAGGAGAAGAAGAAGGGCTGAAGGAGTTCAAGTCAAGCTAAGCAAGAAGAGAAGGTGAGTTCGAAATTGGGGGTTTTTTATTCAGAAATCCATTGTAATCATTCTACTCTTGTTTCATTTTCCTTTTATTTGAATTTGGCTTCATTGTTGTAAATTTTTCTTTCTCCCTCTTCCATTCTTTCTTGATGTATTTCAGTTTGTAAAATTCCAGATCAACAATCAAATTCTTTTTGATTCATTCGACTGGTTGTGAAATGTATTTGAAGTTTCTTGAATTGGGGTTAAATTGTAGATTAATACAGCCAATTAACTTTCAAAACTCAGATCTGAATTCTCAGATCTGAGATTGCAAGATCTGAATTGCTTGAAAGAGAATTCAGATCTGCAAATTTCAGATTGGCTGAATGGATTTAAAGCTTGGAATTCCTAGAGTGCTTGAGAGAGACTTGTTTTTCTTTCTATAGTTATGCTTCTTTTCTCTTTAGTTGATTGCTTTATTTTCCTTGTTTCAGTTTAATTTTTATAAAAGGAGACTTGTTTTTCTTTCTATCTTAAAGTTATTACCCCTAAAAGAAAAAAAAATAACAAAATCATGAGTGTTGCAGATCTAAGTTGCATTCGGCACTCAGATCTGCTATAGCAGAACTGCAGCACTCAATCAAGAAAAAAAATCTACTTATGTTTCAGCCCTCTATAATTTTTTTTTCTTTCAATACAAAAAGAAAAAAAATATAGAAAATGAAAAGAAAAAAAAAGAACCATATAAACAAAAGAATGGAAAGTAAGGATTTAGATCAGAACTCAGATCTGAGTTCTGCTGTAGCAGATCTGCAATAGTTTAGATCTGAGTTCCCTTGAACTCAGACCTGAATTGATGTAAATTTAAAGGGTAATTGGGGGTTATCATCACCCCAATACACCCTAGAACAAATCTGATATCTCCCAAAAACAATTGGATAGCATTGGATAAAGAAATTCAGATCTGAAATCACCTAGATCTGAACTGGGGCTGTGAATAGAGCAGGATGCAGGACGGACTTTGCAATGTTAGATAACTTGTACTACGATCTTTTTTGAGCTGATTTGGTTGAGGAAAAGTGTGTTTATTTTGAGAAATTTTTTTTGAGGCCTCAATAGTTTTAATGCAATGCAACACCTCCACACATTTTTATATTTCAGACTTCTCTTCTGATATTGCAGATCTGCAACAGTTCAGATCCGAGTTCATCAGAACTCAAACCTGAACTAATGCAATCATGAGGTGAATTGGGAGCCATCATCACCCCAACTCACCCTATTATCCATCAGCACACCCCAAAATAATCGGATAGTAAAGAAGGGCATTTTAAGACCATAACTCAGATCTGGATAGCAATGGAACTCATATCTGAGTTCAGTTATCACTTCGGTTGTTACAGATCTGCAATAGTTCAGGTCTGACTTCAGATGAACTCAGACCTGAACTGATGCAATTTTGAGGGGAATTGAGTATCATCACCACCCTAATTCACCCTAGGGGACTTATGGGGTTCCCCCAAAAGCACTTTTGGTAAGCAACATCTGAAGAAATTTAGATCTGAACTGATATAAATCCGAATTGCAATTGAGGACTGAACCAGAACTTTGCTCTATGCACTTATAATCAAGGTAATGTATCTGAGGATATGTATGATTGAATTGAAAATTTGTGTTACCTCAGATATCTAATGAAAAGCAGCTCTTTCTAAGTGTTTCTAATGAATTCAGATCTATAGCAAGGCTGCTACAACAAGGCTGAATCAGGGCAGGTTTGAGAACAGGTTTGTATTACAATTAACATCACTAATTCAATATTGTGGATGTTCCTGTGCTAATTCTTGAAAATTTTTAAATTACCTAGCTCTGATTTCAGTTGTGAATGAATAAAAAGTCTAAAGATTTGGACTCAATTCAGATCTGCTACTACTGCACTTTAGCTTACTATACGGCAACCTTGAATTTGAAAATGTGTGGAATGATTATTTTGTTACTGCTGTATTATGGGTTGCTATTTTTGGCTTATGGGACATTTATATGAATTCATAAGGAATCTAAACCAAAATAATGATTCATTGTGAACTAAACTACTTTCAATAGCAACAGCTTATGCAGGTCAATATCAGACCTGATTTCAGGTCATAAGAATTCTTCAAGATTTCTTGAAGACATATACTTGCATAGCTCATAAACCTGAACCCAAACCTGGCTCAGGTCAAGTTATAGCTCAAATTAAGTCCTTTGAAGGCACGTTGACAATTCAGCTCTAAATGGCAACCCACAATATAGCAGATGTAAATGGTGATGTGCAATAGTTCCAATAAGTATATTCAATTCAGACTCCAATTTTTATGGTTTGTTAATTGCAGATTTGAACTCAGATAAAGCGTATCTGAATTCAGATGCTACAATTAAGGAATGTAAATAATATTGTTGGTTTGGATTCCCTTTTTAATAATCAAAATCATTTATGATCTAAAACCAATGGTTATTTGAATGCTAATAACCACTGATTTCAGTATAAATGACTACTGTAATTTCAGATCTGAACTCAGATCCAAAGGTGACTGTTCTCAGTAGGTAAGTTTGCAGATCTGATTTCAAGTCTTTGCAATTTATTGAGGCATACAAGACATATAAGTTGGGACTTGAAATAAGAAGTCTTAAACTCTTGAGTTCAGACTTATTTCAGACCTAATTGCATCATAATTCAGACTTATTGATGTTAGGTTTTTTTTGTAAGACTGTTCTCAAAAGCTAAGACTTCATGTCTGGTTCTATTAAGAGCCTGAAGAGCAGCCTAAAGATATTAAATTCAACAATTGATTTTAGATCTGATTATAGTAGATGTTAGATATGTTTACTTTTATTTAGTCTAGAATAGTGTGTAATAATATCCATTGCTAATTTAGCTAGCTTTCTTTTTCATTAATGATCTACTTCACACTTGAAGGCTGGTTTTCAGTAATGGAGCTCTGTTTTTCTTGTTTATCAAAAAAAATAAAAAAAGAGAGAGAGAAAGAAAAAGAGAGAAGCAAATGTCTTTGGTTTGTCTTATTAAATAGAAATTATTTGGCTTTGTAAATTTTTCTTGTATAGCTAGTAGATTAGGATTACTTACATTCTTTTGAATTGTGAATAGTAGTCTTTTTATTATTTGGTTTAATTTATTTTTAGTTAGAACAAAGCTCTTGATCTCTCTTGCAAGTAAATTCTAGCAGAAGAGGCTCCACCAAAAGAACTCTTGCATATCTAGAAATTAATATTCAGGAAGTCCTCTTTAACCTTCTCTTTACTTGGTATTTCTCTTGTTGGTTTTATTGTGATCCCCTAACACTAGGAACATTGAGGACAATGTTCATCTTAAGTGTGGGGGAGTGAGCCCGAGGCTAGGGTATAGGGGCTGAAATCATGCACCTCATTCACCCCAACACACCTATGTAGGCAATGACATAACCAAAAAAGACTGGAACCCCTCAAGTTTATTACTATTTATTTGATGATTTTTAAGAAGGAATTCAATGAGTTGAGGGAGACTGATGTACTTATTAAGTTTTTATTCTTGTGAATGACCCAATTTGATATATGCATGAGAAAAGGGGAGTTGAATATGCTTTTCAGCATGACTAGCCCTAACTAACTTCATGTGTATGGAAGCCCTTGATTTCATGGTCAAGAGAGCTAGTGCACATCTGAAGTGCTGATTCTTGAGGTTCAATAATTGCAAAGAAGGACAAAAGCCCAAATTGATTCTGCTATTTTGAGCTGAATAGTAAAACTAGCAGCTCAGAACATGAGTTCTATTTACCTACCTCAAGCAAGTGACCAATGTGAGATGGAGCATAAGATGCACTCACACCAAAAAAAAAAAAAGAAAAAGAGAGAGAAAAGTGTGTGAGATGGAGCATAAAATGCACTCACACCGGAAAAAAGAAGAAGAAAAGGGTGAGATGGAGCATAAGATGCACTCACCCTTAGAAATAAGTAATTGTGGTGACAATTGAGGTTCAAAGGGGCATTCTAAAGTTGAACTCTCATTAAGATTTAGTTACAAATGTGAAACTTAGTGAAATTTGATTATTAACCTTGATAATTAAGGAGCTAATTTATATATGAATTAGGAGTGAAGGCTAGACTATGATGAAATTCATATTCTCCTTTCCTTGGATCTTATACATGTGTTAAATGGTAATTTAGAAGAATAAGAGCTGAGCACTTACAAAAGTTCCCCGACTACTCAATGCATTTCTATCTTAAAATGTTCACCAGGTAAATGGTTAGAATAGAAGAAGGGGAATGTTCAGTTTATGGCTGATGTCTTTGCTTGAGGACAAGCAAAAGCTTAAGTGTGGGGGTATTTGATGAGCCTACAATTTATCTATAATTTTTGAGGACTTTAGCATGGATTTTTATGCCGGTGTTATTAATTTTTGTCTTAGATTAGCTTAATGCTTAGAATAAGTTTCAGGGATAATTAATCCAAGAAAAGGAAGGAAAAAGGAAAGAAAAGAAAGTTCAGAAAGACCAATTTCAGCCCAGTCCGGTTGTGGAAGCAAGAGAGAGCACTTCGGCCCAAGAAGAGCAAGTGGATTCCTTGAGAAAATCCAAGAAAAGAAAGCCTAGCTAAGAGTAGAATTCGGCCCAGCAAAGAAGGCCCATTCTCAGCCCAAAAGAGCAGCTCAAAGTATAACTATCATGTGCTATGAGAGAGCCTAAGTGCAGTCCAAATAGCAGCCCTTAGGACGCTTTCAAAAGTGCTCTAGAAAGTTCAAGAAAGGGATGTAATACACCCCATTCTAGAGGCTTCAAGAAGGGGCAAGAGCCCCCTTGAAAAACTATATAAGGAGGCCTCTAGGAGGGGAGAGAGGTGTTCAATTGCTTGAGAGGAAGGCTCTCCCACTCTTAGAGGTTCAGCCACCTTGAGAGAAAAGAAGAGAAGAAGGCTAGGCGCAAGGAAGGAGAAGAAGAAGGGCTGAAGGAGTTCAAGTCAAGCTAAGCAAGAAGAAAAGGTGAGTTCGAAATTGAGGATTTTTTATTCAGAAATCCATTGTAATCATTCTACTCTTGTTTCATTTTCCTTTGATTTGAATTCAGCTTCTTTGTTGTAAATTTTTCTTTCTCCCTCTTCCATTCTTTCTTGATGTATTTCAATTTGTAAAATTTCAGATCAGCAATCAAATTCTTTTTGATTCATCCGAATGATTGTGAATTGTACTTGAAGTTTCATGAATAGGGGTTAAATTGTAGATTAATTCAGCCAACTAACTTTCAAAACTTAGATCTGAATTCTCAGATCTGAGATTGCAAGATCTGAATTGCTTGAAAGAGAATCCAGATCTGCAAATTTCAGATTGGTCGAATGGATTTAAAGCTTGGAATTCCTAGAGTGCTTGAGAGAGACTCTAGGAATTTAGATCTACTATTCAAGAACTGAATTGAGTGCAAGGTTAGTAATAACTTGCACAATTCAGTTGGTGATCAATTCAAATTTGAATTGATACCTTAGAAATGTTTGAAGAAATGCATGCATGGGGATTAGATTCTTGCTAGAGATAGAACAATCGTCACTCATGCATAAGATGAACATGTGCTTGAGAGAGGCTGTTCATGACCTTGGGGTTTCACCAAACCCAGGCTCAATCCTGATTTATTCGAATGATCTAAATTGATAGATTGCTGAATTCTGAGATTGACATTTACTGCTTACTCCTCTAACCTGATTTGAAGGCAATTGGGCCAATGATTTAGATAGATTTTAGTATAAGATTTTTAGCTTTCATTAAAGTTTTGATTTATCTGTTAATCAGATAAGAAGTACTCAATTTAGTATTGATACTTGTTACCTAAATTCTCGTGAGAACGATACTCTACTCACTACTCTATTACTTGAGCGGCTAGTGCACCTGCTAGTGTCACAATGAACCACACATCACGAGATTTGGCAAATGGATGTCAAAACTTCATTCCTGAATGGAGATCTTAGTGAAGATATCTATATGCAGCAACTGCAAGGTTTCAAAGCTGCGGGTCAAGAACACATGGTATGTAAACTAAACCGATCCATATATGGACTTAAGCAAGCTTCTAGGAGTTGAAACATCTGGTTTGACTCTATCATCAAAAAGTTTGACTTTGAGCAAAATCCGGATGATCCCTATGTATACAGGAAATCCAGTGGGGATAAGGTTATGTTCTTGGTTCTATATGTAGATGACATTCTACTCATTGGGAATGATGTAATAATTTTGATTATAGTGAAAGTATGGCTTTCACAGCAATTCTCCATTAAAGATCTTGGAGAAGCCTCCTACATACTGGGTCTTCGATTCTATAGAGATAGATCGAAGAGGATAATAAGATTATCCCAATCTGCTTACATTGACAAGATAGCCAAGAGATATAGCATGAAGAACTCCAAGAAAGGAAATGTTTCTTTCAGGCATGAAGTCACTCTCTTCAAGGATATATCTCCCAAGACTCCCGAAGAGATTGAAGGCATGAAGGACGTTCCCTATGCCTCAGCCGTAGGGAGCATCATGTAGTCATGTTGTGCACTTGTCTTGACATCTCTTAGGCAGTGAGTGTGGTAAGTAGATTCTAGTTAGACCTAGGGTAGAAGCATTGGGCTGTTGTGAAAAACATACTAAAATACTTCATAGGACAAAAGTGTTTTGTCTAGTATTCGATGGTAGTTCACTATAGATCCAGGGGTATACTAATGCCAACTTCCAGTCAGATCCGGATGATAGAAAGTCTACATCTGGTTATGTTTTCACGATAGGATCATGTGCTATTTGTTGGAAAAGTAGCAAACAGGTGTCCATGGCGGATTCCATAATCGAAGTCGAATACATTGCTGCAAGTGAAGCTGCCAAAGAAGAAGTACGGATGAAGAAGTTCATTCATGAATTGGGAGTAGTTCCATCTAGCACATCACCCATTCATTGTTGTGTGACAATACTGGAGCCATTGCTCAGGCTAAGGAGCCACAAGCTCACTCGAAGTCAAAGCACATCGAGAGGAAGTACCATGTACTGCGGGAGATAGTTGGAAGAGGGGGGACATCCTAATTCAGAAGGTAACATCAGCGGAAAATGTAGCAGACCCATTGACTAAGCCACTGACACAAAAAGGCTTGGCAAAACTAGAATGTTACACCTGACCCCTATAGTCGATTATGATACTGCACTAGGTGTTGGATTGGGCTATCTTTGATATGCCAATTAGTGAGATCCTTAGAGAGAGTCAAAACCTGGGTATGTTGGGATAACCCAAGAATTCATCTAAGTGGGTGATCATAGTGACAGGATCAGCCCCTTTGTCGGACAAAGTGAATGATCGGGGATGCAATCTCTTTGATGGAAACCAAAACTGTCGGTAGTCGATTTCAACCATTGAAATTTGTTCAAAAAATATATTTATATAAAGATATACATATATATATATATATTATGGTTTCAAAATGTTTGTAAAAGATTTTAATTCCCGGGATCCAATGTGAGTAGAGAGTGCAACACTATACCTTGCAGCTGAGGGAGATGTCTTCTCTTGTCGGGCAGTATTTGATCATTATGGGCTGAGAGGTTAATTGTAAGAACATTGAGGGTAATACCTGATGGACTAACTTGAATCTACACACAGTCCTTGGGTTTTTATAAGGTGGCTTGACCCAATGACCATTTAGTGTAAATGTTGGGCCATTAAGAGTCCATGAAGATGGACTCAGGGGTTCATTGTCTCCTACAGTGAATTCGGTCGGGCCTTGTAACAGAGACTGGGCTGAACCCATATGACTGATGTGTAGATCAATGTTTGGGTCTCACGCAATACAAGGATATCCAACTGAGCAGTAGTTTGGAGGGTAAGTGAGCACATAGACTTAATGGGCCTAAAGCCCAGATCAAACTAGCTTAATTAGATTAGTTAAAGAGGGGCAATTTTGGGATTTAGATCAGCAGATAGGATAAGGGATTTTCCTATCAACTCAGAGAGTCCAGATCCAAATAGAGATTTGGATCAGGAAACTCGTAATTAGATTAGGAGGACTGATCTTTATCTGTAGATAAGATAAGTGATTATCCTTATCTCTTAAAGAGAGTCCAAATCCAAATACAAGATTTGGATTAGGAAACTGCTAATGGGATTAGGAGAACCTCTCTTTAAGGCTATAAATAGAGGAGAAGGGTGAACCTCCAATTCATCCATTAGTCTACTGATTTAGGAGAGAGGACAGCATACAGTTTAACTGCTTTTACGTTCTGCTCTTGCTCTTTCCTACTCCTGCCGCCATACCAGTTCGATCTCCACTTGTGGGAGTGGTTAAGAAGAGTTCTTGATATTACCTTTTAATAAAAAAGGTAATTTGAAGTCATGCTCACTAGCCCTCTATCAGATTCTTGCTTAAGAATCAGGTTCTTGCTGAAGAGCCATCTTGCGGATTCTGCTTCATTCTACACCATGTCATCTTTGATGGAAGCAGTTTTTGGATCTACCCTTGGGTGTGAACACATTCATTGGAGGTTATTGTTACTTCGTATCAGTTATAACCCTCCACTCCCTTTTGGTTTCAGATATGGTCTGGTTTAGGTTCAAGATTGATCCTTGAAAATGTAGTTTTCTAAAATAGGGAATGTGATTCCCACGTGAGAGAGAGAGAAATTTTTGAAATTTCACCCAACCTTCCTGCAAGGTTTGGTCATCCATATGATGGATCTCTCATCCATTCATTAAGTTAGTATTCCCTACCTAGTCATTTAGCAATAGTACACCACCCCAAAACTAACCTCACCTTATTGCAGGTGTTGTGTCAACTTTAGAGAATTAAACAAGGCCCGTCCAAAGGATGAGTTCGCTCTACTCATTGTGGAGGTGTTGATAGATTCAACTGCGGGACATGAGCTCTTCTTCTTCCAAGATGCCTACATTGAGTACAACTAGATATTTATGGATTTTGTCGATGCACTCCACACAGCCTTTAGGATACAGATAGGGAATTTTTATTACACACAGCCATGGCATGATGCACAAAGAAATCAAATTTTATGTGGATGATATAGTTGTCAAAGCAAAGAATATGGAGGATCACTCTGATGTCTTGAGGAAAGTATTTACCCAATGCAGGGCTTTCAAGCTAAGGTTAAACCCATTAAAATGTGCATTTCAAGTGCAGTCAGGAAAGTTCTTGGGTTACAGAGTGGACCAAACAGGGATACACCTGGATGAGAACAAGGTCAAAGCCATCTTAGATCTCCCGGCTCCAACTAATGAGTCATAATTGAAAACTTTCTTAGGAAAGGTTTCATACCTAATGAGGTTCATCCCTAGCCTCGCGCATGCAACGTTGCTACTAATGAACCTAGTCAAGAAGTTTGTCGAGTTCAAGTGGACCTAGAAGCATCAGCAAACCATTGAGCAATTAAAAGCAACCCTTGCTAAGGCCCCAACCATGTCACCACCTAAGGATTGGTAAAAATTCAGGATATACATCACAATAGGCTCAGAGGCCATAGGATGTTGACCACTATCCGCAAGAGTACGGAGTCGTGCAAGTAATATAGTAAGGAATACAGAATCGTTCCCATGAGGAATGAATTATTTAGCCACCTATTAATTTCTTCTCAACTTGTTTAAAGCAATAATCAATTTGGGTTTGCAATTTAAAGAATTTAAACTAGCGCTACTGATTAAGGAAATTAAATGACAACAACCAGTAATTTGAACAAAATCAATAACAAAGTTGCTAGGGATTAATCCTATCACGATCATCAAGATTCAATATCAATAAAATCTCACGATGGTTGTTATGTTCCAAGGTGTTTCCTAAAAGCACTAGTCGATCTTTCTCAAGAGTCGTTTAGCTAAACCTATGTTCAATTAAATGGAATTACAATCAATGAATTCTCATTCTTTTAATCAAAATCCTCTTTGCATAAATACAAGCTGTTAATACACTTACAAGGAAATCCTACCAACAAATGATATCTCTACTTAATTATGGTTGAATAAGGATTATTAGTTCCACCTCAATTATCATCTCTCAATGAAAAATCTTGATTAAAGAATGAATCATTGGTGATCAATCAATGATAAGTAATAAGCACAAATAACACAATATAACAAGAACCTCATCGATTTTATTAATGAATGAAAATCAATGCATGATCAAGTATTAATCCCTAACAATAGAAACTTAGCCCCTCATGATGTAATTAAGAACAAGCAACACCCCAATATCAAGAGTAAACATGATGTCACAAGAGGAAAAGAAAGTATCTTGCAACCGATCTCTCAATCTTGGCTCAAGAATTTTCAATCTTGTCTTTGCCCTTGTTTTCTTGTGTTTTCCTTTTTTTTCTTCCCTTGGAATTGACTGTGCTTTGTCCAAAAAGATCTTCTCCTCCTTTCTTCTTCTCCTATTTTTTTTTCTTCAAGGGTCCGAACCCTAATTCTTTCTTTTTCTTTTCTTTTTATACCTTTTCTATTCAGCCTTCCTTCCTTCTCTAAAGCTAGCCACCTTTGGAGCCTCCCCTAAGTTGCGGACTGGGCTGCTGTTCTTAGTGGGCCGAACTGCAGTTGGGCTGTTCTCCTTGATGGGTCGAACTGTTGTTTGGCCATAAGGTTTCAGTTGGGCTGTAGTTGGGTGTAGAGCTTTGCACTTTAGTCCCTGATCTTTATCAGCTTGTCCCAAATTGGCCCAAAACTTTCATCTTTGACGATTAGTTACCTAAAAAGTGACAAAACAACTGAATGCATTAAATTGACTCATAAATACCCAAATTAATGATAGAATCTCAACAATTAATCCTAAAAGCACCCCAAATTCTTATGAATAACTTAAGCTTATCAGATGCCTATTGGCGTAGGAGGACAATGATAAAGTGGAACTCCTGATATACTATGCCAATAGGACTCTCAAACCAGCCGATAAAAATTACTCCCACATGGAATAGCAATGTCTAGCACTGGTTTTTGTTACACAAAAGTTTAGACACTACATCCTAGGCCAAAAAGTCGGGCTCATCACACGAAACAACCCAAGCAAGTTCTTCATGGACAGACCTCCCCTCTCTAGTGGACTTGTCAAGTGGATGATGCAATTGAATAAGTATATGATAGAATACACATAGCCAAGGGCTATCAAGTATCAAGCAGCAACAGATCTATTGACCACCTTCCCCTTAAGTGGTGATTTTCCTATATCAAATGAAGTACCTAGAGACATACCCATGATCGCTGTGGCCGATAGTAGTGAGTGGGTCTTGACCTTCGATGGGAGTAGCACTAGCACCTCTGCCGGCATCGGGGTTACCCTAACCTCACCTGATGGATACACATCTTCCTATTTCTTCAAACTCTAATTCTCCTATTCTCACAACATATCTGAATACGAAGCCCTTGTCCTAAGTCAGATCAAAACAGTAGAAGCCGGTGCAAAGAAGATAAAAGTGATTGGTGACGCTAAATTGGTGATTGACCAGTTGGACAGAAGCACAATAGTAAAAGAGGTGACCATTCAGCCATATAGGACGCTCATCCAGAGGCTAATCCGCAACCTAGACATAGATGCTTAGGAAAATTGGAGGCTAAAGCAGTCTTGAATAAAGTACATAAGACCCATTGTGAGGACATCACAAGCACCCTATTCCGAAAACTACAAAAGTTATGGTATTACTAGCCTACGATAAAGTGGGACTCCACTAAGGTGTAGCGGGAATGTGATAAATGCATCCCACGAGTAGACAAAAGAGAATGCCTCATGGTTTGTGAGGAGAACTGGAGGAGGATGTACATAGACTACCGAGAAAACCACACATTGCCCATTGATACTACACTGAGGAGGAAGCTATTATCTAAGGCCAAACAATTCTAACTCCAAGATGGAATGCTATACAAAAAGTTACACACAGGAAAGCCTTTATGATGTTTGGCTAGTGATGAGATTGAAGAAATACTAGACGCAGTCCATAAATCCAAACCAACAGCCCATTAAGGACAGCTAGCGTTATACAATCACATCCTACACTTAGGTTTCTATTGGCCAACCATGTTGTAGGATATGCAAAGACACGTGCGCATATGCCATAAGTGCCATATCCATGGCAAAATAATTCATAAACCTGCCAACAGTCTCAACCCAATCATCACACCCTAGCCATTCCATCCTTGGGGGGTAGACCTCATAGGCAAGATGCATCCCCCTTCCAGAGGGTATTGCTACATCATAGTGGCCACAGATTATTTCACCAAATGGGTAGAAGTCATACCCCTGCGAAGAATCTACGTAGAAAACATAGCCAACTTCCTAAGGTAGAATGTGGTCCATAGATTCAGAGTCCCAATGAAAATCATAATAGACAATGACCTACCCATCAAAAATCAAGAATTTGTGACCTTTTAGGGCAATACGATGCGAGACTTGGGACATCAACAACATATTACCCACTAGGCAATGGACAAGTAGAAGCCACAAACAAAACCCTACTAAGGATGTTGAGTAAAACAGTGGTCGAAAATCAAAAGGCTTAGCGCACCACTATTAGGAAGAGCACACAGGCAACGCCCTACTCATTGGTATATGGCCAGGAGGTAGTACTACCAGTAGAAATATGGGTTGTATCCACCCAAGTAGCCTTTGCAATGGGTAAGAAAGTCAGACCAGAAGACATGGACCACTTACTTGTAGACAAGCTCGAAGTCATAGATGAAGCTAGAAGCCTGGCCCTATAGAGGCAGACCAGATATAAACAAGCCCTACCCACAAACTTCAACAAACTTTTGAGACCCAAAAACTTCAAAGAAGGAGACAAGGTACTCAAAATGGCAATAATTGTTAGGCAAGGCAAGTCTGCAAGAAAATTCACCCCAACATGGGAAAGGCCGTATGTTATAAAAGAAGCCTACGCTTTGGGCTATTATGTATTGAAGACTGTAGATACAGAAGAAGAGGATGAAACAATCAATGGCTATTGCTTGAAACCTTACTTTGAGTAATTGTATACTTTTGCAATTCCATCACTACATGTACTTATTTTTTGAGTAAATGAAAAGTGTTTTAATGTCTGTGTTTTCTTATTAAAGTCTATTTTTGAATAATTGTGACCAATTAGTACAAGTATCAACAACTCGCATTTTTGCGATAAAGTTTCTTTTATAATTCTAGTTGCGATAAACTCTGTATGCATCCCAATGGTTTGAATGTTGTAACTTATGTACTAACTTTCAGATATGCTTTCCATATTTGCTTACACCTCCTGACAACCCTAGGATTACACTCATTCCCTGGCGACCCCGATAAGGCCCTAGGAACCCCAGGCGCAATTTCATTACCTAGAAACCCCAATAAGGCCCTAGCAACCCATGTTGCAATTTCATTCCCTGGCAACCTTAAGAAGGCCCTAGCAACCCCAAGCATGATTTCATTCCCTAGCAACCCCAGGCGCAATTTCATTCCCTGGAAACCCCAGGAAGGCCCTAGCAACCCCAGGCATGATTTCATTCCTTGGAAACCCTAGCCGCAATTTCATTCCCTGGCAACCCCAAGCATGATTTTATTCCCTAGTAACCCTAGGAAGGCCCTGGCAACCCCAAACGCGATTTCATTCCCTAGCAACCCCAGGAAGGCCCTGCAACCCCAGGCAGGATTTCATTCCTTGGCAACCCCAAGAACGATTTCATACCTTGGAAACCCCAGGAACGATCCTATTCCTTGGCAACCCCAAGAAGGCCCTGACAACCCCAAGCGTGATTTCATTCCCTAGCAACCCTAGGCATGATCTCATCCCCCGAAAACCCTGGGAAGGCCCTAGCAACTCCAAGCATGATTTCATTCCCTACCAACCCTAGGAAGGCCCTAGCAATCCCAAGCGCATTCATCCCCCAACAACCCCGGGAAGGCCCTGGCAACCCAAGGCACATTCATCACCCGGCAACCTCGGGAAGGTCCTGGCAACCCCAGGCTTGCTAATATCACCTAACAACCCCAGGCTTGCACTTACATCACCTAGAAACCCCAGGCTTACACTTACATCCCCTAGCAACCCTAGGCTTGCACTCAGATTCCTTGGCAACCCCAGGAAACCTTTAGGGGGCTTTGTCGACATTAGGTGCAATTCCTACCCAATTTTTAAATGTGGATACTTTGTTTAACATAAAAATGCAACGGTACAAGGGGGGGGAGGGACAAACTCCACCTGCCCCACACAACTAACAACAATACTTTGTTAAAGAACAACACTAATCTTGACCATCGCTACCTCACTCCCACAGGAAGGCTCAGATAGCCCTCTCATACGCTAACCAAAATCTTACCCCAAAAGGTTAGATTTGCTAATGAACCTTAATACTCACCTTACAGCAAACTATATGTTGGTCTCTCATACTTGATAAACGTTGTGATATCTGGACAACTCCTCTCTATGAACACGTTAAATATTTTCATTTTGTGTAGTCTTATCACATATGATAGATAGTACCTCATGCGATGGAATAACACTGCTTGATCTGCGATAAAGTTTATTATGCAAGTATTAATATTAGTGAAGCACTCTCCAATATTAGCAACTATCAGCGGCTCACGCTGAGCCCCCAAGATAAAGGATTCGCACGATATCATTTTCATTAATGCATGATTAGCGACTAATTACGAACACAATGGTGCCCAAATATGATTAACCTCTAGAATACTCTTAATTAATTATTTGCAACAGAAGACACAAAATGCATAACTTTGGACAATTTGACTACCATTTGACAGTCGTACTGAAATGGATTGTGACAAAGTCCCATAGACAACGTGACCTTCAAAGGAAAAATGCACCACAAACAACTTAGACTATTTCTCATATATGATACAGTTTTATTTGCGATAACGAATCTCTCTGGTAAGCCATAAGAACCAAAACCTGGCTGGGTCCTCAGCTGCCTAGACTGCTCAGCCTTGAGTTCCTCCAATTTACTCACAACCTTAGCGATACTAACTTCAACCACATTCTGACAAAGATGCACATCCTTCATCGAATTGGGCTTCTTTTAATCCTAATTAGATTATAAATCTTATCCTTCAACTAATCCTAATCAGATTATAAATTTTATCTTGCCTTCTTTTAATTAACTAACTTAAGCCCAATTTGAATTGGGCTTTAGGCCCATTAAGTTTATGTGCTCACTTAACCTCTAAACCTGCTGCCCAGTTTGCTCTCTTTGTATGGTGTGGGACCCAAACATTGATCTACAC
Source organism: Nelumbo lutea (assembly GCF_056320005.1). Classification (NCBI taxonomy): domain Eukaryota; kingdom Viridiplantae; phylum Streptophyta; class Magnoliopsida; order Proteales; family Nelumbonaceae; genus Nelumbo; species Nelumbo lutea. The sequence goes on from NC_142687.1 coordinate 78,096,050, forward strand.
ATTAAGCACATGGGTTCAGCCCAACCTTTGTTACAAGCCCAGGCCGAATTCACTATAGGAGACAGTGAACCCCTAAGTCCATCACTATGGACTCTTAATGGGCCCAACATTTACACTAAATGGTCCTTGGGTCCAGCCACCTTATGAAAATCCAAGGAATGTGGCAGATGCAATATTAGCCCATCAGGTATTATCCTCAATGTTTTTACACTTAACCCCTAAGCCCATAATGATCAAACACTGTTCGACGAGAGAGGACCTCTCCCTCGGCTGCAAGGAACAATGTTGCACTCTATACTCACATTGATCCCAGAAATTAAAACATTTTGCAAACATTTTGAAACCATAATATATATATTTATATTTCTATATATAAATATATTTTGCAAAAACAAATTTCAACGGTTGAAATCAACTATCGGCAGTTTAGGTTTCCATCAGAGAGAGTGCATTCCCCGATCATTCACTTTGTTTGACAAAGGGGATGATCCTATCACTATGATCACCCACTCAGGTAATTTCTCAGACTGTCCCAACATACGTAGGTTTTGACCCCCTTTAAGGATCACATTGATTGGCATATCAAAGTAGCCCAATTTGACACCTAGTGCAGTACCATAAACAAGTCTAGGGGTCAGGTGTAACATTCCAGTTTTTCCCATTTATCTCCAAGGTCCAGGGCATTACTAGAATTTTGGTCTGGTTCAGGATTTCAAGAAAACTCACACTGCATGTACCTCAGGTCTCACCCTGGCAGTTGAAACAAGCCACCTCAACCAACTTGGCGGCACATCAGTGTCAGCCTTGGCAAGATAAATTTCCCCAGATCTATCCAACGACTATAAAGATTCTAAACTAACACGAGTCTCATAAGTGTCCAGTTTAAGGATATTACATAGAAACACACCAAAACACATGAATCAATTATGTACTTTTATTCATTTACAATAAATGTCATCAAGTACAACAATCTGATTGGAGCTAAGGGAATATACTATCTAACAACTCTCACTTGCACTTAGGTCCAATCAGGTATAAGCTAGAGTCCCACACTTTCAACGTGTTTCTCAAACACTTTCTGTGTTAGTGGCTTAGTTAATGGGCCTGCTACATTTTCCGCTAATGCTACCTTCTGAATTAGGAGGTCCCCTCTTTCAACTATCTTCCGTAGTACATGGTACTTCCTCTCGATGTGCTTTGACTTCGAGTGGGCTCGTGGCTCCTTAGCCTGAACAATGGCTCCAGTGTTGTCACACAATAATGGAATGGGTGATGTGCTGGCTGGAACTACTCCTAATTCCTAAATGAACTTCTTCACCCAAATGACTTCCTTGGCAGCTTCACTTGCAGCAATGTACTCGGCCTCAGTTGTGGAATCTGCGGTGGACCCTTGTTTGCTACTTTTCTAGCTAACGTGAAAATATAACCAGATGTCGAGTTTCTATCATCTGGATCTGACTGGAAATCGGCATCAGTATACACCTAGATCTGTAGTGAACTACCATCGAATACTAAACAAAACCCTTTCGTCCTTCGAAGGTATTTTAGTATATTTTTTCATAGTTGTCGAATCATCTTGCCCTGGGTTAGATTGGTATTGATTTACCACACTCATTGCCTGAGAAATGTCATGATGAATGCACAACGTGGCATACATGATGCTCCCTACGACTGAGGCATAGGGAATCTCTTTCATGCCCTCAATCTCTTCGGGAGTCTTGGGAGACATACCCTTAGATATAGTGAACCTGTGTCTGAAAGGAACATTTTATTTCTTAGAGTTCTCCATCCTGCATCTTTTGACAATCTTGTCAATCTAAGCAAACTGGGATAATACTATTATCCTCTTTGATCTATCTCTATAGAGTCAAAGACACAATATATAGGAGGTTTCTCCAAGATCTTTCATGGAGAATTGCTGTGAAAGCCACCATAGCTAACATTCCTACGACATTCCCAATGAGTAGGATGTCATCTAAATACAGAACCAAGAACGTAACCTTATCTCGCACTAGTTTTCTATAAACACAGGTCTCATTCGGTTTTTTCTCAAAGTCAATCTGTTTGACAGTAGAGTCAAACCGGATGTTCCAACTCCTAAAAGCTTGCTTAAGTACATATATGGATCGGTTGAGTTTACATACCTTGTGTTCCTAACCTGCATTTATGAAACCTTGCGGTTGTTCCATATAGATATCTTCACTAAGATCTCCATTCAGGAACACAGTTTTGACATCCATTTCCCAAATCTCATAGTCATGGTATGTTGCTACAGCTAGCAGGATCCTAATGGATTTAAGCATGGTCACAGGCAAAAAGGTTTCCTCAAAATCGATTACCTCTTTTTGAGTGTACCCTTTCGCCATAAGACGAGCCTTGTAGGTCTCAACTTTACCATCGGGGCCCTTCTTTCTCTTATAGATCCATTTGCAACCAATTGCCTTTACCCTAGGGGACGGATCTACTAGAGTCCAGACTCCATTGGTCTCCATTGAGTCCATCTCAGCTCTCATGACATCTACCAACTTCAAGGAATCTATGCCCAACATAGCTTCTGAATAAGTCATGGGATCCTCCTCACTGATCGTGGCTAACTCCAAGTAATTTTTTTTGGTCATAGCAATAACAAATTGGAGGCCAGGAAACCCAGGTAGATCTTATAGGTTTGGTTATTTTCTGGAGCTGGTGGAATATCTCCCACTACCCCTGGGCTCTCCTCATCAAAAACAACTTACTCTAGGAAGTGGACATTTCGACTGTCAAACACATTTTTCTCTTTTGGATCATAGAACAAGTAACCTACAGAGCCTTTGGGATAGCCTACAAATAGGCAACAACTGGTCTTGGATTCCAATTTGTCAGCACTAGTTCTTTTAACATGTGCTGAACAACCCCAAATCTTCAAGTGTCTCACACTTGGTTTCTTACCAGTCCATAGCTCACACTTGGTTTCTTACCACTTGGTTTCACTAAGATTCCAATTCATCAGAGAGATGCTCGTCGTCTCAATTTGATCGAAGGGTCTTAATTTATCTCCCTAACTGCTTCACCACATCAGTAGGATGACTCTTCAGCATGAACCGAATTCTTCAACATGAATGGAGTAGAGCGCTGGTGAGCACAACTTCAGATTGCTTCTTCTACCAAGAAGCAATGTCAAGAACAATTCTTGATCACTCCCACAAGTGGAGATCGGATTGGGTAGGGGTGTCAAGAACAGGGAAGAACTCTGCAGATTGCTATGGTGTGTAACTGAGGAATTCGCTCCCTTTATTTATAGCCCTCTCAGGGTTAGCCTCCTATTCCAATTAGGAGAGAGTTCCTTAATCCAAATCTAATATTTGGATCTGGACTATTGAATGGATAAGACTTATCTTATCCTTCAGCTAATCCTAATTAGATTATAAATCCTATCTTGCCTTCTTTTAATTAACTAACTAAAGCCCAATTTGAATTGGGCTTTAGGCCAATTAAGTATATGTGCTCACTTCACCTCTTAACCTGCTACCTAGTTGGCTCTCTTTGTATGGCGTTGGACCCAAACATTGATCTACACATCAGCCACATGGGTTCAGCCCAGCCTTTGTTACAAGGCCTGGCCGAATTCACTGTAGGAGATAGTGAACCCTTGAGTCCATCACTGTGGACTCTTATTGGGCCCAACATTTACACTAAATGTTCATTGGGTCTAGCCACCCTATGAAAACCCAAGGATTGTGAGCAGATGCAAGATTAGCCCATCAGATATTACCCTCAATGGTCTTACACTTAACCTCTCAGCCCATAATGATAAAAAATTGCCCGACAAGAGAGGACCTCTCCCTCGACTGTAACGAATAATACTACACTCTCTACTCACATGGATCATGGGAATTAAAACCTTTTGCAAACATTTTGAAACCATAATATATATATATATATATATATATATATATATATATATGTATATCTCTATATATAAATATATTTTGCAAAAACAAATTTCAACGATTGAAATCAACTGACGGCAATTTAGGTTTCCATCAGAGAGAGTGCATTCCCCAATCATTCACTTTGTTCGACAAAGGGGCTGATCCTTTCACTATGATCACCCACTCAGGTGAATTCTCAAACAATCCCAACATACCCAGGTTTTGACCCCCTCTAAGGATCTCACTGATTGGCATATTAAAGACAACCCAATCCGACACCTAGTGCAGTAACATAATCGAGTCTAGGGGTTAGGTGTAACATTCCAATTTCGCCCATCTATCTCCAAGGTCCAGAGCAATACTGGAATTTTGGTCTGGTTCAGTGTTTTAAGAAAACCCACACTACATGTACCTTAGGTCTACCCCTGACAGCTGAGACAAGCCACCCCAACCAACTTGGCGGCACATCAGTGTCAGCCTTAGCTGGATAAATCTCCCCAGGTCTATCCAACGGCTGTGAAGATTCTAAACTAACACGAGCCTCATAAGTGTCCAGTTTAAGGGTATTACACAAAAACACACCAAAACACATGAATCAATTATGTACTTTTATTCATTTACAATAAATGTCATCAAGTACATCAATCTGATTGGAGCTAAGGGCATATACTGTCTAACAGTTCAATGCATGCCTGACAACCACTATATGAAAATTTGTCGATGGAAGCCACCCGTGCTGTACAACTATTGAGGAAAATTTAGCCATCGAGCCAAAAACAGAGTACTTCTTTCCTTCGCGACAGCTCTGAACTTCCATAGGATTCTCAGTTTGATAACCCAAAGGAGGGATATTATGCTTATCACAATACTCCCTCAATTCCCAGTAAATCTAGGCCAACTCATCTTCGTAAATAAGCTCTTCCGACGGAAAGACGACCTCAGGTTCCATGTCCCCACCTCCTGACTGAGCCTCCAAACTCTTGGAGACACCAACTTCCCCAACTAAGGCCTCTGGCTCGACGAGATCCCTGACCTCTACCACCTTAGGAACGTTAATGCTAACAACTACAGGTGGGACCAGAGCCTCCTTGCAAGGTATCGCAGTTTCAGAGCTAGCAGGAACCTCCTCCTCCTGCCTCAGGTCACCAGGGATTGCCTCCCTAGCACCAACACCATTAGGGACCTCAGAAGACACACAGGGGGGTTGTGTTGATCTTAGCTCCTCCACCAACCACCTAATAATAGGCGTGATAGGCACAATGGAGGGACCACACCAAATGGACCCTACGAGTAAGCAACACAAAGCAGTCAGCAACATAAGATGCGATGTGACAAAGCTAACAAATACATACCATTCCAGCCACAACAAAGGCCTTTGATGTCTCCGAGTCTGGGTGAACCTCATCAGTTTCTAGGCACTTCAGCACATAAGACTACAAATAGTTCAGCAAAAACCATGGTAAACCCAAAACAACAACAAAAACAACCAAAAAGAGAGATAAGAGTGTCAAACAATAAAGCAAACTCACTAGACCAGCTCCCTCAGGAGGAGCTACTAGAACCTCAGTATCCAATTGAACCCCACCGCTCTCCACAAACTACAAGAATGACAAGGAAATAGTACTAATTCGGTTTAGTTGAGATAAATAAATCTGAAAGAAAAACAAAAAGCAGTAGAAGGAGTCACATACCGAAGCACTATCTATAGGACCTTGCTTTGGACGAGGGGGAGCCTTCCTCTTCATTCGCCCGCTCAAGAAGCAGACGATGGCACCCACAGAAGAGGGTACCGCAACGGGCAAGTCCACTGGCTCCACAATCGGCACAACATTTTCCACAGGGGGTGATGCTGCAGACTCCTGACCACTCTCAACATGACCCTCCTATGCATGCGATGAAGTCGTAGCTGAATCAATTGACTCTGGCACAACAACAGGCCGGAAAGAATAGGACACCCTCACGGATCTTGAGCTCTCCATAGGTGGAGGATGGCTACTCCCCCCCTCGTCCACAATAGGCTGCTTCCCATCACGTTTTGTTGGCACCTTTCTCAAAGATCCAAAAAAAAGAATGGTTGTGTCCCCCCTTCAATTATTAGTCTAACCCTCAGGGGGGGCCAATACATGAAGAAGACGAGGGTTCATCCACAAGAACTCTTGGAAGCCCCCAAACAATGCACAAAGATATGAAAAATGAAGGGACTTACGACCCTGCACCCTTCCATAACTAGCTAATGGGAACTGCACATAGCCAGGAAGGGCAAGGCTGTGGCGTTGCACCTAGAATACATCCTCCCCACCAGACCTCAAAAATTGAGCTCCCATGTCGCCATACCCGAACTGGGCAGCACCCGGTAAGGTCAGTATATGCTTAATTGTGCTTCACTAGTATGATGAAGATAGGCAATGACGCCAGGCCAGGTCACCAGTCCCACCACACCCACAATAGCACTCTTCCTATCAATTGCACATTGATAGTCACCACCTTCTGGAACAGGCACACCAATACCGAACAACATGGTGTGGCACACCATCCAGGCGTATGCCCGCCACACAAAGCCGTTGGTGTCTCTGGAAGCATGTTGTTAACCACTTCAGAACACCAGTTTAACTATTTGTAAATTTTTTCATTTCTCAAACAACTACTAATGTAGTAAATGGGTGAGAATGGGTCGTATCCACAAGGAAGCAAGTGAAAAATTAATATATACCTAGATCCAAACAAGAGAATGTAATCGGGAATGGTAGAAAATATGAAAATAAAATCTATTATTGTTGAAATTAAATGTTTTGAATGTTAGACAGTTTTGTGTGCCCTTAGCTTCAATCAAGATGATGTACTTTATGAGTTTACTATAAATTAATAAAAGTACATATTTGATTCATGTTCTCTTGGTATGTTTCTGTATAATACCCTTAAACTGGACACTTAATGAGACTCGTGTTAGTTTAGAATGTTCACAGCTAGTGGATCGGTCTGGAGAGACCTATCCTGACAAGACTGACACTGTGGTGCCACCAAGTCGGTTGGGGTGGCCAGTCTCAGCTGCCAGGGTGAGACCCTAGGCACATACAGTGTAGGATTAATTGGATATTTGAACTGGACCAGATTTCTAGTATTGCCCTGGACCTTGGAGATTGATGGGCAAAACTGGAAAGTTACACCCGACCCCTAGACTAGATTATGATACTACACTAAGTGTCAGATTGGGTTGTCTTTGATATACCAATCAGTGAGATCCTTAGCGGGGGTCAAAACCTAGGTATGTTGGGATAGTCTGAGAATTCATCTGAGTGGGTGATCATAGTGACAGGATCAGCCCCTTTGTCGGACAAAGGTAATGATCGGGGATGCACTCTCACTGATGGAAACCAAGACTATCAGCAGCCGATTTTAATCGTTGAGATTTGTTTTGCAAAATATATTTTATATGAGATATGAAAGTATTTATATTATGATTTAGAAATGATTTGCAAAAGGTTTTAATTCCCGGGATCCATATAAGTAGAGAGTGCAACACTGTTCCTTGCAACCGAGGGAGAGGTCCTCTCTTGTCGGGCAAAGTGTGATCATTATGGGCTAAGAGGTTAAGTGTAAGACCATTGAGGATAACACCTGATGAGCTAATCTTGCATCTGCCCACAGTCCCTGGGTGTTACAAGGTGGTTTGGCCCAGGGACCAATTAGGGTAAGTGTTGGGCCCATAGAGCCCATAAGATGGGTTTCAGGTGGTGCACTATCCATAATAGTGTATTCGGCCAAGCCTTGTAATAAAGGTTGGGCCGAACCCATGTGGCTGATGTGTAGATCAATGTTTGGGTCCCACGCCATACAAGGAAGCCCAACTGGGCAGCAGTTTGGAAGGCTAAGTGGGTACATAACCTTAAATGGGCCTTAAGCCCATTTCGAACTAGGCTAATTTGATCAGTCAATTTAAAGGGGCGAATTCTAAGATGGATCAGCTGATAGGATTGGGCCCAGACCTTATCCACTTAGAGAGTACAAGATCTAAATAAGATTTAGATCTGGAAGCCTCCTAATTAGATTAGGAGATGGCTGATCTGATCTGTAGATAAAATAAGGGTTATCCCTTATCACTTAAAAGGACTTCTAATCCAAATATGATTTTGATTAGCAACTCCTAATGGGATTAGGAGCTGATCCTTTTAAGATTATAAAAGGAGGATGGGGCAGCAGCCTTTAGATATGCAACCAACACATTCTTGTCGTCAGAGCTGAAATCACAAGAAGAGAGAATTCTGCACCCTGCGAATACTCTCTTTCCGCCTCCTTCCTGCGGCCGCCGCCTCCAGCTGTTCAATCTCCTACTCTCTATAGGAGTAATCAAGATTTGATCTTGATATCAATCTTTTGGAGAAAAGATTGATTGCAGCTGTATTCACAAGCCATCCTGTTGATTCTTGCGAAGGGTCAAGTTCTTTTAAAAGAACACTATTGCTTCTGCTCCATCCTGCACTGTGCCATTTTCAGTGGGAGCAGATTTTGGATCCTTCCTTGGGCATGAACACCTCCATTGGGAGATACTGTTTCTCCATATCAGGTATAATCCCTTCCTACTCCTTTTGGTTCAGATCCGGTTCAGTTTATGGTTCAAGAATGATCATTGAAAATATGATTTTCTAAATAGGGAATGCGATTCCCAGTTTAAGGGAGAGAAAAAATTTTTGAAATTCGCCCCCTTATTCCGCAATTTTTGGGCGTCCATGTGATGGATATCCTATCCCTTCATTGAATTTAAATAAGACAACAAATAAAAATTAGAATTTAATAAAGCATGGGAATCAACAAGGGAAATAAAAGAAATAAAAAAATGATCCAGAATTCGGATCTGGTGGCAGTAGCTGCAGATCGGCTAGACAGCTTGCAGAAAGCCCTCCTGACAAGAACCAGGCATCCGTCCTCTCTACAACCCTCGAACCATTGCTAGTCCCTTAGCAATGCAGCCTTAAAATTACATTGAGTATATAGATCTTTTCCATTATAGGGTCATTCCAAATAAAATTAATCAAGCATCCTAATTCTAGCATTCTCAAACTCTGTATAGGTCGGTATTGGGCTTTAGGGGTAAAACTGTTTTATTTTGAATATTACCAAAACATGGCTTAAAAATTGTATTTACCCTTCCATTTGCAAATTGTCTTGAAAAGATAGAGATTGATTTTAAAATCAAACAGGTATTCTTATTATTTTTTATAGTGGATTTCTACCCCTGAACTTATTTTTATTGTTTCCTTTCACCATTTTATGTGAATCCCGACACTTGCCTTAGGTGAAGAGACTCGATTACTAAGTGTTAGGTAAGTGACTTTGGTATTCCCTTTTCCGACTTACGCAAATCTCGACACGTGACTTAGGTGAAGAGACCCGGTTACTAAGTCTAGGGTATTCACTAACCTTTTATCCCCCCTTTTTTTCTCTCTTTTTTTTTCTTTTTTTATTTTTTTTAGCAACACTGTTCAGGGTAGTCCAATGTCTCTTAACAATTTTAAGAATTTTTTCTAATTTCTCAATCTTTCTCTTCCTAGACAGGGGCAAACTTGGGAGTATTTTTCAATTTCCAAACGGTTTTGACAATATTCAAACAAGACCAATTTTTTACTCCTATCACTTGCTACCAATTTCCGTAACTTTTTCTATTTGGGAATCTCTTTTAATGGAAAATTTTAAAAATTTTAGTGAAATTTTAATTCTTCATCTTTAAAGGCTTAGCTATACAATTTTTTTATCAAATTTTCTCTCTCTTTTCTCACCCACCAACTTAAATGCCATTATCCCTAATGGCCTGACTAGAATGAAGCAAAGAAGATTTGGGCCAAAGGGATCAATGAGTAGGGTTTTCTTGAGGGGTTCAAGGTATTCCACCTAGTCTTGAATCAATAAAATAAAATAAAAACTCTAATCCTAAAAGCAACTGAAAATGTTGTTGGGTTGCCTCCTAACCAGTGCTAAGTTTAACATCTTCAACCAGACACAATCAAGCACTTTGTCCATCTACACTCTTTGACTCACTTTCTTCTTACAACAGATAGGGCTCAAACTGGACTAACCAAGGGGTAAACATGTCATTTAAAAAGTTATCTACTATATCTACTTTGAATTCATCTTCCCCTAGGTTTGGATACTTAGAGGAATTATAAACATTTAACCGGACTTTCTTCTCCCCTAATGAAGTGTTCATTTCTTCCGATTTACAATTAATGGTCATTGATAGGAACGAACATCTTAAGATTATCGGGATATGATTCAGCTCCCCGATTGGGGTCATGTCTAGGATAAAATCCAATGGGAAGTGACAACCCTCTACCCTAACCTTAAAAAAATTTCAATGATTGTTGACTAATCGATCAGCAAGATGTAGAATTATCGGGGTTGATTTTAACTCATTGATCCTAATCCTATCATAAATTTATGGAAGTGAAGTAATACTAGCCCTAAGATCCATTGGTGTCCGATCAAAGGTGATTCCAATGATGCCACAACTTATGAGAGGAGCACTAAGGTATTTCACATTTTGGGGGATTTGATTTAGGAGAGCTACACTAACATTTGCCAAGAGCATCATTTTTTGTGGGGTCGATTGTGGCTCCATCATTTGAATACACAACTCTTTTAAGAACTTGGCATAGGCCGAGATATGTTGGATCACATTGAAGAGAGGGAAGTTAATATGGACTTCCCTACTCTCCTCGTTGCGAGTCTCTTTCTTCTTTCACACCGGACCGACTATGAGTGCAATTGTAAAGGGAACTATGGATTGGTTCACTAAAGGTTTTTCTTCTGAAGTTTCCTTTCCTTCTTCTTCTCCCCCCAACTTAGGGCCTTCCTGCTCCTTTTCTTCTTCATTAACTCTCTTTTTCTCACATGGGCCCTCTAACATCCTCCCACTCTTTAAGGTTATAACAGCTTTGGCATTTTCGAGCTAAGGGTTCTTAGGAGGTGGTTGAATTTGTTGTGGAGGAAAACCTGGTGGTCGATTTCTAGGACTCACAACCGGTTGACTTGGTAATTTCCCTATTCCTCTCCTCTTCTTGGCTTCGACTAGCTGTCCTATTTGGCTTTCTAATCTATCGATGGATTGCTGCTAGTTTAGGATCAGCCACTGAAGCTTCATGAATTGGTCATCGACGGTATGGGTTTGAGGAGGTTGTGGGTAAGCTTAATATGGTTGAACTGGTTGGTTCCTAGGGTACACCTGCTGGAATGAACACTGTATTTGTGTCCTTTGAAATTCAAATTCATATTTAAATTAAAATTTAAATTTAAATTCAGATTTGAAATTTAAACTCAAATTTGAAAAGCTGAACAATTTCCTATTTGGCAATTAATTATTCAATTAAACAACTAAAAGAAAGGAAATTAAATACAGCAACAAATAATAATTGCAAACAGAAAATAAAACAACAATTAATTATGCTAAAAACAATTAACAACTACCAAAAATAAATTCTAACAAACTAATTGCTAATCTGAAAATAAAATGATCAAATAGAAAATTATGCAAGAAATAGATAAAATAAAATAAAAAATAATTAAACCAAAAATAAAAGAAATAAAAGAAAAAATATGCCAAACTTTTTTATTATTTATATTTTTTTCGTTTTTTTTTTGTAATAAAAGAAAAACACAAATCTAAAAACTAATTCGAAAAGAAAAAATATGCTGCAAAAAAAATAAAAATAAATGATTTTTTTATTTTATTTTTTGTTTATTTTTTGTTTTTTTATCTGAAACAAAAGAAAAAAATGAATCTAAAAGTTAAACCGAAAATAAAATAAAATAAACAAATGAAAATTATGCTGCAAGAAATAAAATAAAATAAAATAAATTATTTTTTTGTTTTTATTTTGTTTTTAATCTAAAGGAAAAGAAAAAGACAAATCTAATAAAGCAAAAAAAAAAATCGAACAAGAAATTAAAATAAAGAAAGAAGAATAGATATAGAACAAAAGGGAAGCAAAATAATACTAAAAATAAACCAGTAAAAATTCAAAAATAACTATTCTATCAAAAAAAGAGTTTGAAAATAAAAATAAGAAAATTAAAAATAAAATGGAACGACTACACCTGAAATGCAATCCAAATTCTCTTCTCTTCTCTTTTGTCCCAAAGTCCCGCAATGCTCCAGTACCCCACCTTTTGCTATTTTGTCCTACAGAATCAAAGAGAAACAAGAATTAAAATGAGATAATTGATCAAGTAATAAAACAAAAAAGAAAAAAATAATGAAACAGATCGGGAAAAAGTAAATAAAAATTTTTCTCCATGCTTCCCTGGCAATGGCGCCAAAAACTTGGTGTGTCCAGAAGTGTGTCATTAACCACTTTGGAACACCAGTTTAATTATTTGTAAATTTTTTTGTTTCTCAAACAACTACTAACATAATAAATGGGTGAGAATGAGTCGTATCCATAGGGAAGCAAGTGAAAAATTAATATATACTTAGACCCGAACAAGAAAATGCAATCGGGAATGGCAGAAAATATGAAAATAAAATTTATTATTGTTGAAATTAAATGTTTTGAATTTAAATAAGACAACAAATAAAAATCAGAATTTAAAAAAGGATGGGAATCAACAAGGGAAATAAAAGAAATAAAAAATGATTCGGAATTCGGATCCAGTGGCAGTAGCTGCAGATTGGCTAGACAGCTTGCAGAAAGCCCTCCTGACAAGAACCAGGCGCCTATCCTTTCTACAACCCTCGAGACACCTTATCCTTGAACCGAACGAATTCAGATCTGCAACACAGAGAAACAAACAAGAATTATATCTAAAACATTGCAGAAATAAAGATAACAGAAAAGAAAATAAAGAAAAGAAAAGAATGGTTGATTAGATCCAGTGGTGGTAGTTGCAGAATGGTTGAACAGCTTATAGGAACCCCTCTTGACAAGATCTAGGTGTCTTCCTCTTCTACAACCCTTGAACTCCTCAAGAAACCTTAGCCTTGTTAACTGGGTGAATTGAGCAACCCTTTCCACAGGGCCCTTGGGACCCTTTTTATAGAGAAGGCTGGACACAACTGGAAATAGGGAGAAAGATAGGGGGCGGCAATTGGGATTTAGCAATGTTAGGGATGCCCTAGGGTTTCTAATGGATGGCTAAGATGGTTCTAGGGTGATCCTAAGGCTGAGAAGAAAAGGAGAAGGCACCCAATATTATGTAAGGCTGAGATTTAATGGCTAAAGGCTGAATGGTGAAGATTAGAAGTTAGGTGGCTCCTAAGGTTAAAATGCTAAAAAGAGAGTGCCCTAGAATGGATGGTGGAGATTAGAAGGGATGAAAGGTGAGGATTTAGCATTTAGGGGTGGATAGGGTTTGTTAAGAGTGAAATGAATGGGTTAAAAGGTGGTCTAGGGTTTGCTAAGGTGTGGAGAGCATGCTAATACAGTAGGAGGGGCGCCAAACTGGGTTTAGCAACTAGGAAGTGCCCTCCTGGTTTCAGTTTTTCACAAAAACATCCCCCCTCTCAGCTGGACTTCACACTAGTTTCCCAAAATCTGCATTTTAGCCATGAAAACTTCCCAGTTTTCCCTAGAATTTGCACAAATACTCTTAGAGGCCACAATATTGAAATTAACTGGGAAAATGACACAATTTGATTTTTCTATGGCCAAAAATACCCCTGAATTGATGCCCTTAAGGAATCAAAATGCAGGGTTATCAGCCATCGAGAGAAGCCAACTTCACACTGATCTTGCTCATCTTAATTTGTTTATGTCTACTGGCCTGGAGCCAACACTTCCTCCTACACACTTAAAAAACCTTCTCCTCCGCACCGTCATTGTTGAGAGTAGCAATGTGGATGCAAATCAGAGATAGACGCAGCGGTGTGACAGTGAGTTCAAATCGCTCACAAAGGAACATCGAGAGGAATGGAGCAAATTTATAACTTATACGCCTCTTGCAACTGGGGTCATTGAGCTGCTGAATAGTGTCATCCATTAGCTCGTACAAGTAGCCAAGAAACATAAACGCCAACCAAAGTTGATGGCCGTTGATAGCAAGGACAGCTAGGGGAATCAATACAGTACCAATACCATAACTGGGGACCCCTAGGAACAAGAAACGCAATGCCACATACAGAATATAGGCTGCAAGATGACACTACGTGCCAGCATCCCACACCATGACATCCCTCCCGCCATGAGACTCAAACCGATACTCCAACAACTTGTCCGACAGCATCTTGCCCCAAGCAGTGGATTGGTCCACAAGTGCTTTATTAGGAGGAACTTCCCTAAGAAGCTCCTCGCATAACCCCCTCAAATTTGCAAGAATGGATTCAATGTACTACAAATGCTGCAATGACATAGAACCCCCAACCGGTAGCACCAACAGGGCTGCCACATCCTCGACTGAGACAGTAAATTCCCCAAATGCACCTACAAAGGTGTGGGTGCGGAAACACCAGTGACCCAACAACTAAGCAACATACTTAACACCTTCCCGACCCATGAGATTTGTGTAACAATCCATGAATCTGAGAAGCCTGGAATCCTACAACATCCGATAGAACATGGGGTTCTCAAGAATGTATTGCGTCCAGGTAGCATAACTGTTGGGGGATTTTGAACTATCAGTTTGGGGTTTCTAGCACTTGTACGATATGGACACTTCCGAATGATCATAGAGACACATTAGCTCTACACCAATGATGACATCAAAAGAGCCACCCTTACCCCTGGACACTGGCAAGGGAGGCTAGAAACCCCTCCCACCATCGCTAGGGAGGCCTCTATCTCCACCAACAACTCAACGGTATCGACTTCCCTAACGAAGTCAATGAAAGAATAGACTGATTTTCCTTGGTGAGTAGCCATGAGAGGCATTAAACAGATGGGCACAAAGGAACGTGAGACAAGAAAAGGAATTGAAGAGGGTTTTGCGAAGCAACCTAGGACACGAAAAACACTACGAAGACGATAGCAAGAAGGTAAAAGTGAGAATTGATGCGGTTTCCCTACACTATTATAAGGATTTTCACATGCGTGCGGAATGCCGAACAGCACCGAAGAAGATGAATAGATGCTAGTACAAAGCCTGAAATGATGCTTAGTGGAAAAGTAACCCATGTAATTTACATAAACACCCTTTAAAAGGCGGGATAAAACAGTGCATTCATTCAAACATAGTGCCATGTGTGCTACCGTCATTTTAAATATTGGGTAACGAAACGATGCCGCACGAGTAGTCAAGCCACATTAATTACCACTTAGCTAACAAAGAGATTGCTAGTCATGCCTGCCATGTGGGTGCTGCCCAATGATCGTCCCAACCTCATCATCAACTTAACACGTTAGCAGTTCAATCACACATCATTGATCAAAAAGTCTGCGCATCGTCACACAAGTGGGCTTCATCCCTGCTGAACCAGTACCAACAAAACCATCTGCCAGTCCCTTTCTCACTAACGATAGTCAAGGGGCTTGACATTTCAACAAATACTCCTTGGCAAATGACTAGGCGAGTTAAACTTTGCAAACCGGACATGAGTACACCATTAGCAAAGGAAATTGGTTAGAAACAATTTTTGTTTCTCCTTCCAACGGTCAGGGAGGTTGGAACACACAAATAGAGCTTGGCATTGACCATTGATAGGAAGAAAATTACCAAAAGACAGGGGGCTAAGCCATGGAATGTAAGAAACTACCACCGTGGACACAAGGCATGCAGAATCCATACAAAGCTACAAAATAGGGAAAATCTCAAGACCCAATGCACACAAGCGAACGCACTACAAAACCCAAAAATGAGAAGGCAAAGTGCTTATTGATAAGCTCCCACTTACCGACAAGCAGGAAGGCAAATGTTGGTACATGGTGTTCATTAAGATCCTTAGAGAACATCAAATACTAAATTGATACCATGCAGTTGCATGCGAATAGCCAAACAGCCAACTTCCCCACTATGATGAACCCACAATGCACCCCAGACCTACGATGAACCCACACCACACAGTTGCATGCGAATAGCCAAACAGCCAACTTCCCCACTGTGATGAACCCACAATGCACCCCAGACCTACGATGAACCCACATCACGCATCACAGAACTGCGATAAACCTGCGGTTCACCGCACGCCCTTAGTGAGCCCACTCATAGCCTAAACAAAAGGAAACCATGGCCAAACCCACGACAAGGTCCCACACCTGTTTGGACATGCGATAAACTCACAGCCTGTTAAAATATCGCGCCCAATGACACCTATGCACATGACTCCAAAGGGACAAACATAGCAAGGCACCACGTGTAACTAACAAGATATCGCCCTCCAAGCGATGATGTCACAAGTGCCACGTCAATTAAGTAGGGCACACGTAAGTAATGAGGACACCCGAGTGAAAGGAAAGCCGATCCTCAAGAAGATCCCTATGAGACACGTGGTGAAGCCCTAGTGGTGTGCTCAATGATTGATAGCAAATGTAATATTCCCTTTCCCGATAGGTCACAAACACCTTTATCTCCTACCTTTCAGGATCTTGGGATCTCTCCCATAAATAGAGATCCTCCCCGTATTGAAATTCATTCAGCACCTAGCACTTGAACACCCTTTGCTTTTGGATTCCTTACCCTAGCACTCTAGCCCAAAAACCTATCCCCCTAATCCCTAGTCTTTCTTTGTCTTTCAAAGAGACCATCTCTCATCCAAGCCTTACCCTACCTACACAAAGCATTTTTTTACAAAGGAAGAAACTTCTATTCACACTTGTTCTTTGACAAAAAGTTTCTAGGGGGGGTATCAGCCACGCAGTTAAAAAAAAAAAAGCAGAAGTAACATTTCTTCAAAGGGCATGCAGGCCCAAACAACTATGAAGATGAAGTATTTAGTGGGCATCCCTAGTTTGGCGATTGGCCCTAGTGTTTCCCTTACTAGCCATTTCTTGCCCGTCAACCTACAATTAATCGTCACCACCTTGGTCCTTGGCCATCTCCACAACCTCAATTGATTGTTGGGCATCAGGGAATGAATCCAATTGATTAATGTCAAAGTTTGGGAAAATCTTTCACACTTGGACCATACAGTCCTTGAAACCCTACAAATAAGCACGGGAAGTAAAAAGGCCAAGTCCCTTTTGTGCTCGTCTGAGGACTTATAGTTAGACACCACGTGTAAAGATAATTCTTCAAGTTAGTGCTCCATTGAGCTAAGGGAGGACTTCAACCCCTTCACCAACTCCTCCTTCACTGAAACCATGGCCTCATCCTTCTTACTGTGCTTGTACTCCTCACGAGCTTTACTCTCAACCATCTCTCACCCTGCCTACACTTTAGCCACTTGAAACTTGAGACGCTCAACCTCCTGTGATAGACACAATTGAATCAAGACCCTCACCTTGTCGTAGAGGCCGACGGAGTAGGAGACCATCTATAGAAAGAAATATAAGTTAGTTCAAACCAGTCAAGATACTATAACAATCGATGAAGTCCAAAATCATACCTTGACCACCTTATCCAACAAGCCATTCCAACCCGAGTTAATGGAGTGTTGGATTCCAGACTGACAATCACCGGGAAGCACCATCCCTACGGTGTGCTATTAGCTAATCTCAAATGTGCACAAGGACTCTCCCTCCCTGACATTCCAAGTTGGCTGGTAGACCAGACGAGCATTCAGGGGCTCATGATCCTGAGCGTCAGAGGAGTACAGAACAACTTGACGGGATACACTAGAAGTCCCCTCAGCTCAACGCTCCCTCACTTGTAGCTTCTTGGTAGACAATGGATCTCAGACACCTTTGACTAGGCGCTTCTGCACAAGTGCCTCTGCCTTGGTCTCGGTCCTTGTGTTATTTGTACCTACCTTTGGCTGCCTCCAAGGCATACACTCGGCGATACTCTTTTTTGCAGTCTTCTTCGACATAGCCATTATTAGCAAGTAACAGTATAGCTAATAGCTATAAATATATAACTCTAGCAAGTGCACTAGTTATCAAGTAGTATAAAAAATATCATTCCCACGGGGATTTAACAAAATAAGCATTAGAACCACCATCTTCCCTAATTATCTAGACAATCGAATTTCATATTTGAGCAAGATCTACTGAAAATAAAACTAGCATAAGAAAGTAAAAGTGAAGGTGATCACTAATCGAATCTGCAAAGGATAGGATCGCTAGGGCTTTTGGTCCACCTAACCAATGCAAAGAATATTAATGGGTTCGATTTACCAAGATTAGTTGTCATTCTCATAAGCTGAAGTCTTACCAATTTTATTTAATATTCTCTCTCGAGATATACTAAACCTATGCCCATCAGGTAGCCCTTCGATCTCTCGAGTAGAACTCTCAAGATGGGAGTGCATTAAGTCCAAGAAGACCATGAAATTCAGATGAATCATGTATATATATCTCTATATACCATTCAATTCACACTATGAATTATTCAGTCGATTATGTGAATTCCTCTCTCGATTCATTCACATAACTCAAATCAATTAAGAGGTGGCCAAACTCTTAATTGCATTAAGCACAATAATTCATAGACTATATGAAAATCACAATCTTAGATAAATAATAAAGATAAAAATATATTCATTAACATAATTAGGTTTTCCTCAGCCCTAGCAAGAAACAAATCAGTTCATGATAGAAGAATTAAAGCAAACAAAGGGAAAGAAAGAACTCTTAGAATCGCCCATGATGCTAAGATCTCCTCCTCTTGCTGCCACCTTCTTCTTGAATTCTTGCTCCTTTCTTGACTGATTGCTCTTTTCTTTTTTATTCAATCCCCAAGATTGAGTGATTGTGTGATGCCTAAAGCTGGTCCTTCCCCTCCTTTATAAAGCTTAAGGGGAGGGAGTGGTCTCCTACTTCCTCTTGAAGTTTATCTTACAAGAATAGAAAGTCCTATTCTAATCCTACTCTTATCTCTTTATCTAATGAACTCAATCCTTTTATCTTTCTAAGATTACATCAAGAATTTAGGTCTGGAATGACTCTTCTCAGTTTCTTGTTCTTGGATTCGTATTAGACCTCCTCTGCGAATTGGGTTGCTGCCAGGCTTTTCTACAAGTTGGGCTTCAGCTGCGGATTGGGCCTTCCTACGAATTTTCTGCGACACTGGGCCTGGATTTGACTTCACTACATGCCGAATCTGCAAAAGCCCAAAACATGAAAGTTGTGGCTTTTTCTCTTATCTTTCTAGTGAGTCTTGAATCAGCCCAGTCGGAATTCGGATACGCAAGTTAGGCCCAGATTATTGAACAGTGCCGAAACTATGAAAAATCATCCGATTTGTCTTTCTTTGCTCCTGATGCTTTCTTTCATGCCTTGAACAGAAATATGAGTCCAATTAGGTGCTAATTCAGTATAAAAGACAGAATAATTGGGAATAAAAATATGATAAATTCTACTCTCATCAATAGCCTTCATGTCGCCCTCCATCTCTACAACAATGAAGCAGCAACCTATTAGAAAACTGCACCAAAGCTTGGACAAAGCCATAATTAGCAAGTAATAGGAGTGTCAATACCAAGGGCGGTAGGACTAAGGCTGGCTATCACCAAGTCTTCCTCCCTCACCAAGGGTCCGACGTGAACTATTCCGCTCAGTCGAAGCCGATTCATCTTGGCCTTCTCCTCATCACAACTATGTGGCATGATACTCTCGACCAGTGTATCTGGGCTTCCCTAAATAGTTCGGAAAGACCAGCCTTTGGGACAAAATACGAAGAAAATTTTCTTCTTCCAATTTTGCACAAAAGATAGGTTGTCCACCACTTTTCCTTATCGGCCTTAGAAGTACCACAACCCTTAACCATCAAGGCATTTTCTTAAGGCAAATATGCTTTGAAATATATTCACTGTTATGGAGACCCCTCAAAGATGAGCCATCACCAAGACAGCCACTATTGTCCTGACATTGTTGGTAGCAAGTTGTTTGAGGGTTAACTTGTAATGGTTCATCAACTCGGGGATTAAAGGGTGTAGAGGAAAGCACACATCAAAATGAAGATAATGCTCATGGGTGCAAACTTCCCCTTCAGGGTAGAGCCACGACCTAGCACCAACATAGGAGACTCTAACCCTATAGTCCCTTAGAATAAAGTACTTCTCGGACAAGGCCTAAATACGCTCCATGTCAAGTATACTATCTAAGTTTGAGCAAGGATAATGCTCTAGGGTCATGCCTCGAACCTCGGCTTCAGCCTTCTCCTCACCCGTCGACCCCTCAGCCTCTTCAACATCTACCACAACAAGAAGAACTAGAGTATTCCCTGGCGAGTCTACCCTCGAAGGCCCAGCAAAAGGACACTCAAAGACGTCACCCCTTGGCCTGGTGTACCCAGTGTTCTCATTAATGGAGTCCATGCTTTGATGGTCATGCTCGGCTCATTGAGATGTAACCCTCTCTCGCAAACCTTCCACATTGGACATTCGAGAGGATCCCTTAGAACTACTTTTGGTACTATCACACCCGTTGTTGATGCTAGGAGTACTATTGGGATCATTGCAATCTAGAAGGGTGTAGGCCTCAGGACTAGAATCAAAAGTCTACACAGTGGAACATGAAGCCCTACCAAGAAAATATTTCTACGAAGGAAAGGACTGAAGAAAATTTTATTAGGAGCCGAGGTGGTCTAAGAAACTCCAAGCAAGTGTACTGTGGACAAATGGTGAAGCCTCTCCCGTCTCTCCCTCTTTTTAAAGAGAAATGGACGACAAAGATTCACTCTATTCGGTGGTCATAAGTAACCGCCTCACCCAACCGTGATGACGGCCTCCACATGGCATCGACCTTGAGAGAAGAAATGATGTAAAGGCCCAAAGTCGGTTCGCCCATCGTCCTCGGTTCAACATATGCCAAACCGATGTGACCATTCAGCCATCTGTCCCAAACACAGCTCTTGAGCAGCTGAAGCAAGGCCCATCCTAGGCATGACACTTTGATCGATGAATCCAGCATCCATCCCAAATACGGTTATTAGGCACTAGAAACAAGAACCCTTATGAGACACGGTGACTCAACCATAACCACATTGATCAATTTTGCTCGCAATCCTCGAACAGTGAAAAGCTCAACAAAGCTATTGGAAAATCTCATTGGCCGAGGTTGAGGGCTTAGCATAAGTCACTCGCAACCCTCAACCTCAGCCTCAAGAGTGGGGGTTAAGTGATGTAGGTATATTTGGTAGGCCTGCCAGACCCTGACACATGGCATTGGCCAGTGGTATTTTTAACATAAGCAAATCTCATAAGGGCAATTGGGTAATTCCCGCCCTTAACGATTACAGAGCACTTAATGTGGGAAGATATTCTGGGAAAATTTACTCTTGAGTCACTAATTAGTGGGTCGTGGTCGGCCAACACCTGCTTGAGTCCCCCTATGTGACTGCAATCTCCGGGATGGTTACATGTCGTGCATTACTCCCCACTTGGGCAACTCCTACTATAAAAAGGATGATACAACTAAAGATGCACACACATAGTTGAGCTATCACTTACACTCTAGCGGTGACCTTAGCTTCTTTTGAGCCCTCGACTAACTTGACTGTCGGAGTCCTCGATCCTAGAAACACTCCCAAGGCCTCTAATGTCTTTTCAATCTTAGCAGGTGGGACCTACAACCCTTGGACCTTGGAAATTACTATTGGACTTTAATGTCATTAGAGATTAAATCCAATGGGGTTTGATTGATCAATTATATGAAGAAATACACTTGCACAAATATCTAGGAAAATAATGTTTTCTTTTATTAAAATCAGTTTTCAATTTGTCCTACATTGGAAAATTACAAAATTTGTTTTAAGTTTTTAAATAGGAGCTTATTTACACTCCTTAGAAATATAAAGAACAGAGTATGCAGGCTTGCTACTGCGCAACGCGTGCGCCTGTGCGATGCAATGATGTGCTTTAGAGGCATACTTTGATGACTACAACGGTTACAATCCGATCGCGTGTGATCAAGAGGCATTATTCAAAGTTAATAGTCATTAATTATTAACTAACTTTTAACAGTCACAATGTTTGAAATTATGACTATTCAAAGAACATTTTCTGAACTATCACCTTCCTCTTCTCCATGGCTCTTTAGAAACTATTTAAGCAAGGTAAATCGAGCAATTGAACATAAGTTTTAAAAAAATCACTCTTGTCTCTCTCAGTTCAATCTGCTACTATCTCACATAAGGTTTCTTTGGAGACTATTCAATTTTGTTAGTTGCAGATTCTCGCCCAAGACTCTATTGTATCATGTGAATGAATTTGCCTATATCCCAATAGCAAACTCAGTATAAGTGAGTGAGATAAATAACATTTTAAAAACAATGCCTTCAGACACACCTCAGAACGCTTCTCCTCAAGATTGTGTGACCCCATTTTTTTCAACAATTGCTCCGCTCCCCTGACTCCAAATTTGAAAGCATCGACAATTTTAAAGTGGAAACCATTCGATGGTGGGTTTTGATATTACTTACACGCGTCAAATTGATGATTCAAGGCAACATTTTCTTTTTTAGCTGAATAATATCTTGAGATATAGACAAAGATGAAAGAGATAAAGATAAAAGAGGATATAAACCTGTGGAGGAAAAAAGATAACATGTTTTACATTTTACGTCAGATGATAGGATTGAAAGAAAATAATTGTTTTGTCCTTTTAAGCATTGATGAGAAAACATTGCTTTATCCACTTTTGCCTCCTAGTAATATTTAATATTGGACGGGATGCAATGCGGCACGTCAATTTTATAAGTCTATATCTCATGGTCATGGCCCGTAGTTTGGGTTGTTTATAAGAAAGAGAAACAAAAGCTACGGCTAAAATAAATAGAATTTCATGAATCATAATTTTTTCTTCTTTGTCCGCTGGACCATCATTAAACCAGAATCATAATTTTAAGTCCTTTCAACACTCCCACCCATCCAACAACATTGTGCCATGAACGGATCCAAATTATTCTCCATCAATTAAAAGATAAAAAAAAACGAAAACTACAAATACAATACCCACGTGCTTTAACATCCTAAACTGGGCGTATTCTCTACAATTTTCTACCAAATGTTCATACGATTTTTGCCTATAAATGCGGCTATCCGAACACCATGCACCATCGCCAAACTGAGAAAATCTAGAGAAAGGATTGAGCTTGAGCGAAGTGAAGTAAGAGTAGGGAAACCATGGCATCCGCTTCTTCATTTCAACTTATGATTCTTGTCATACAATGTTTAGCAGCTCTGAGTGTTTCACATGCAACCAGTGTCCATTTCTTCCTTCATGCGCAAGTGGTGAGTAGAGAAGACGACCCAGAATTAATCATTCGTTAATTCGTTTCTTTAATTGTTTGCACTAATTGTGACAGTTGTGTATTGATATTTGTTTTGTTAATTATTAGTGGGCAGGGTCGTTTTGTGCGTCAGAAAAAGGTTGTTGCTTCCCAAACACAGGAATGGTTTCGCAGGAATTCACTGTGCATGGCCTCTTTCCATGCTCCAGTAGTGGGACCAGACTGATGAACTGTGATCGAGGCAACTCTTTAGATCTGTCGCAGGTATGTATTTTCTTCTTCCTATCTTCTCATCAAGAGCTACGTCGTACAAACTTGTTTATTAATTTCCCTGCTATATATATGATGATATCGATCGATATCGCCTTTTCATGGTGTAGATAACAGGCCTGCTTCACACAATGCAACGCAAATGGCCGTCGTATTCATGTCCAAGCAGCGACAGCACACCGTTCTGGGCTCACGAGTGGTCCAAGCATGGCACCTGCTCACTCTCTGTCTTCGATGGTCAATACGATTACTTTAAAGCAGGTCTCGACTTGAAGGACAAAGTGAATATCCTCCGGATCCTCAAACAGGAAGGTAATATTATATTGTTGCAGGCATGATGATAAATTCAAGTTTCTTAATTATCACTTATATATGTAAGCAATAATAATGATGCAGGGATTAACCCCGATGGGCAGTACTACAGCTCGGAGAGAATCACACGAGTCCTTCAGATAGCAACTGGAGTAACTCCTGCACTTGACTGCACTGTTGATAAGTTTGGCAAATATCAGCTCTACCAAGTTATGTTTTGCGTGGATAAATCTGGGTCTGAATTCATGGATTGCCCCGTCTACCCTGAGCCCACCTGTCCTTCGACCATTAGGTTTCCACCTTTCAGAGGATCAGCCGCTGAAGGGATCTACCTTCGTTCCTAGATCCTGAACTGTTGCTTTTATTTACTCTAGCTATTAAATAATTCACCGTTTTACTGGTGAAGTGAAATGTAGCTCAAATAATAAAATATGGATATGATCCATGTGATGTATCTCTATGTTGCATGCCTATCAAAAAGAAAGAGAGATCTATTTCCATATTTGTGCAGTACTGTGTTGGCCTTTGGGTTTATGAAAAACCAAAAACTGAATTGCTTTAGGTAGGTAGAGCTTTTAGCCTTTTAGGTTCATCATTTCGTGGTAAAGATGATCAATCCAGTTGTTTTCTCTCCAATAAATCTAACGAGGAACAAATAGTCTAAATCTTTCTCCTTTGAGAGAAATTACTTATTTATTTTCTCTATTTTTTTGTATTTTGTATTTTTTTGTTTTAAAAATATAAAACAGTAATCATTGCTTATTTTCTTTTGCGTTAGGTTCATCATTTAAGGTCACAATTAGGGTAAAATCCAAGTTCACAATTTTGATTGAAGAATGTCTTGAGAATAAAGACACAACATTGAATGACTACCATCTAAATCTCGATAATTTACAGTAAGTAGGACATTTAAATGGGATCGGGTCTAGTAGGCACAAAAAAGTAACCACGTTAAATTAGCACTTGATAAATATTTTGGCAACTATCAAAAGTGGGTATTAATTTTTTTCAAGGATAGGCTGAGGTTATTTTAAGGGATAGGTGTCAAAAAAAATTCTAAGTGCTCATTGACTATGCTTACAACGTTGTGCTTTATTATTTTATGATTACTTTCTAACCAAATAAAGGAAAATTTTCAAGCCCTAATTAAGTGCAAATACACCAACCGAGTGGTGGATCGGTTGGCACGTAAGTGGGTAAGCCCCAGAAGACATGCAGTTTCGAGCCTTCTTACTAATGGCTCCAAATCCATCTTTGAGAAGAGTATAATCTTGCTAGATAAAAAGTGCAGTAGGGCAAAAAGGCCAGTAATCAATTCCAAAAAAAAAAAAAAGTTCAAGTACAATATTATCATAAAGTCCTATAATCCCAAAGAGCTGATTTTTGGGCAAGCTGACTTTCTAGGTAGCGCCCATTCAGTTATGGATTGTGTGATGCCAAATGAGGTAACAGTTCCTAGGGGTGTTCACTATATGGTTCAAACTGTAAAACCGAATTGAATCAAACTGAATTTATAGTTTGGTTTGGTTTATACCTATAAATGGTTTGATTCGGTTTGAGAATTTTCTAAATTGTGGTTTATGGTTTTGGTTTGGTTTATTGAATTTTATAAACGAACCAAACAGTAAACCAAAATTTTATATACATATATATAATATAATATGAATATTTGATATATAAACATTATACATAATATATCTAAATGAAAGGTGTAAAATTATAAATATATAATAAACTCTTTATTTTATAATAAAATAATATTAAAAGTTTTAAGTTTTAATTTTTAAAGGATCTATTTGAGCTTTCTAATTGGTTTAAGTCCAAAAGAATCATAGAATGGTCCAAAGTCCCTAAACCGTATTAGAAACCGCACAAACCAAAATAAAACGGTTTGGTTTAGTTTGGCTTCTATACCAAAACTGTTTGGCTTGGTTTAAAAATTTCTCAAACCGTAATTTACTGGTTTGGTATGAGATCTCCCAAATAAGGGTCAAAAACCTACATAGAGATAATGACTGGAAGGACAAATTAATTTTTTATGTTACACACCAACTTTTAGCAAATTCTGTATCTGCTACTCACAATTTGTACCCACATCCATACCCACAGAGCACCACCACAATGTATTCAGAACATCTCCCCATGAATGACAAGGGAAATATTCCCAGTGTGCAGTTGTCATGTCTCATGGGTAGAGATGCGGGAACATCTCATGGGTAGCAGATCCTTTTAGCATGGAAGATTCCTCCTTTAAATCCCAACCTCCCCTGTAAACAATCCAATTAATATGAACAAATTTAATTATATTTATACTAGTATAAATGATTTTTGGACTTCTTAATTACAGAAATTGTCCATCTGTTTTTAAGTTGCCTTCATTTGAAGATGAGGGCAATAATGACAATTTGATCAACTATAGCATTTACTTAGAAATCTTTTAGCATAAGGTGTCCATGCTTTTCAAGTTATCCTTGGTTAACTGGGCAAAAATGTAAATTCAGTTGTTATAATGTTCTCTTTAATATATAGCTGTTAAAATGTTTATTTGTTCCTAAAGTGCCTTGGGCGTTTGCAAAAGCACTTCTAACCACCAAAAAGATGAAACATATATGTGAGGGCAGAAATCAAAATTATTTGAGCTACCACAATAATTTCATTCTAATCTACCTCATTAAGTTCTATATTTAATGCATTAACTCCAATTTCTCACATTAAATCTAATATTATACTTTTGGCTTTCACCACTAATGGTTTAACCATTGATGCCATAATTAAATAATAAAAGATTTAAAATAATAGATATAAACATGAAAGATTATAAAAATGTAAAAATTCTGTACAAAAAGTTGACATTTCTCTAATATTATATGTTTATTATATTAAACAAAATGGTTAATCAAATAATATATATATACACACACACACACACACACACACACACACACATATATATATATATATATACTCAAGGAAATGGTGTATGGAAAGAGCCCTTAGAATTCACAAAGATGGAATAGTTCATATCTTGTAATGGCGTTGACCAGGTGATCTATTCTTCATAATGGACAGCTGTATTTGGGGCATGCCTTGATGATATTTGTGAAGTCAATACATATCCACTATTTCCCATTAGATTTCTTAACAATGATTACGTTAGATAGCCATTTAGGATAGTGTACCTCTCTAGTGAAGTCGGCATTGAGTAACTTGTCCACTTCCTCTTCAATAACTTTCCAACGCCCCAGTGCAAAGTTCCTCTTCTTTTGCTGAATTAGCTTACAACTTGGGTCCATGCTCAACCTGTGAATAATGACCGAGGGGTCAATTTCTAGCATATAGACAGCAGACCAATCAAATACATCAACATTATCTTTGAGGAAGCTTACTAGTTCGGAAAGTGTGTCTTAAGGAAAGAGAGACCCAACTAGCACTATCTTCTCGAGCTCGACTTCATCTGAGTGATGTGTTGAGGTTCTGTCCCTATAGTGATGGGTAGGGCTATTCTTCCTTCTGGTCTCATAGCTGCTCCAAAGAATCCAACTAGAAGCACATCAATGGGTTGTAGTTGGTCTGGCGTCAACTGCATCTTCTCAAACGCCTCATAGAATAAGACATCAACTAAAGAAACATTGTTTATGAGGATTCTTCTCAGTTCATAGTTGACGATTATCATCAAAACCACCAACGCATCGTTGTGGGGTATAGACACACCTCTGAGGTCATCATTTTAAAAGGAGATGAGCTCCTCCATCCTTTGCTTCTTTTGTACCCTATAATCAACATTCAATTGTCGAGCATAGGATTTTCTAGCCAAGGTAGTCTCTCCCCCTAAAGCTGAGCCACCAGCAATAATGTCAATGACCCCGATCAAAGTATGATTAGGCTGGGGATCAGCTAGTGATGGTGCAAAAGACAATGTTGGAATTTCATCGCCAATGTAGTCTTTCAAATGTCCCTATAAAATGAGGGAGTCAATCTCATTATTGAGATTGTAGCAATCTTCGGTATCATGGCTCGTACTACAATGAAACTTGTAGTATTTCTTGGGATTTCCCCTTCTAGGGTTCCTTTTCAACTTGGCAAGCCACTTCGTGTACTCCTACTTCCCTACTTGCATGAGAATATGAGTTCGGGAAGAGTTCAATGGAGTATACCTGTCACAGGATGGTACCAACAGCTTCTTCTCATTGTTCTTACTATTTGGGCTATTGTCTGGTCTGTCATTGTCCTTCCTTTTCTTTTCGCTCAAGCTAGTTACTGAGTTTGGTAGGCGCTTATTGGCCTCAGTTTCCTCAACTGCTAAATATTTTTGTACTTTTTTGAGAAATTCCACCTTGTTCTTAAGCGGTGTCTTGGAAATACACCAGCTGAGGGGTCACAAGCAGAGGCCATTGATGGCGGCAGCCATAGATACTAAGGTGTCAAGGTCTTTAACCTCGTGTTCCTCCTAGTTTAATATCTTCATATAAGTGCAAAGGCTCTCCCTGGGCTTTTTCTTGATGGACATCAAGGAGATGATGATCTTCTAGCACCATCGACTGCTCATAAAGTAGGCTAGGAAAAGGTTTGCAAATTGGTCCCAAGAGTTGATGGATTGAAGGGGGAGTGTAGAGAACCATATATGAGTAGCTTCCTTGAAAATGGCCTGAAAGGACTGGGACATGAGGGTGCCTGAGTACCCATGAAGGAGCATTAGGGCTCAAAAGCTTTCCTGGTTGTCTTCTGAATCCATGCTTTCATCATAGGTTTCAAGAATAGGCACCTTGAAATTAGGCAGGAGCAGCTCCAAGGTGATGAAGTCAGCAAAAGCCTCCATCCTATTGGGTGAGGTGGGCTAACTGGTGGAGGCATCACCTCTTTCCTCCATTAACTGTCTTATCTCATCCTGAATTGTGCCTATTTGCTCCTGGGGGTTTCTGAGGCATTAATCAATTTGAGGTATGGGGACCACGGTTTTCTCTCGAGACTCTATCACCCAAGATAGGCCTGCACGGCTCCTAGAGAATTCAGATTTGGCTGGGTCCTAGGCTCTATGAGCACGATGATCATTGAGGTGATCATAGGGATAAAAAATTGCTAGGGGAGAGGCGTGGCATCGGCTTGCTCCCGATTTATGAGGGGAGGTTGTAATGGTTGGAGCGCCCTCCTTCATCCCTATTGTGGTTGGAGGCCTTGCAATTGGCGTGACAATCGCTATATTCTTCCAAGGTGTCACGGAGATGGGAGTTGTGGTGGTTTCCATCTCGGGTGGGTGGAAGCCAAGATGTGTTGAACCAGTGCTTTCTTGCCCAATGACTACTACTGCCAAACTCCAAGGGATCTTCGACAATGCACCCACCTAGGCGTTGGCTCACCGTAATGTGGGCAGATTTCCTACCCTGTTGTTCCCATCCTCTGAAAGGAAGCCTTATGTGGGAGCCCTCCTCTCGAGCGCCCTAACTTATGTAGTTGTTGAGCCAAGTTTTCAAGTAGACGGAGCACCACATTGAGTTGTTTATGATTGGCTAAACTTTGGACATTATGGACATTGTCCTAATTATCAACCATTTCTGGAAATGTTAAGTAGTTTCTTAGAGTTTTTTGTGAAAAGGTAGTGATGCTAAGTCTTTCCCATAGACAACACCAACTAATGTTGCCAAATTTGGAGCCGAGGGCAACAAAGTAATTTCTGAGGTTTGAGGGTTGTGGGTTGCACCTACTAAGAGTGGAAAGATGTCAGAGGCCCTGAGAGTCTTCCTAGGGGTGAGGACTCCAAAGATCAAGTTAGTTGAGGGCTCAGAGAATGCTAAGGTCACCACAAGAGAGTAAGTAATGGCTCAAGTATGTGCGCATACCTTTAGGTGGGGAGTAATGCACGACGTGTAACCATCCCATAAATTAGGGTCACATAGGAGGACTTGGAGAGGTGTCAGCCAACCTTGACCCCCTAATTAATGACTCAGGAGTAAATGCACCCATAATGTGCACCCATTTTAAGTGCTCCATAATCGCTAAGGGCAGGAATTACATAATTGCCCTTAGGAGATTGTCCTCTATTAAAAATACCCCTATCCGATGCCATGTATCAGGGTCTAACAGGCTGACTAAATTGAAGGGATGGGAGATTCATCACATAGATGGTTGAACCATGTAGGAAGGTTGGGCCTTTACTCCCATCCGGGAATCCTATTCCCACTTTAGAAAACTACATTTTCAAGGTTCGTTCTTATAACCAAACTGGACCAAATCTGAAACCAAATTAAGGGAGGGATATACCTGATACGTAATCCATGCAAAAATGCTCCTCCAACGTATTTTTTCACGCCCAAAGAGTGTACCAAATCCTCCCTCCACTGAAGATGACACAACTTAGGATGAGGCAGGATCAACAGGTAGTTCTTCACTAAGAACTTGTGATTCTTCAACAAGAATCGAATGGGACAGTGA
This sequence comes from Nelumbo lutea, assembly GCF_056320005.1. Lineage (NCBI taxonomy): Eukaryota > Viridiplantae > Streptophyta > Magnoliopsida > Proteales > Nelumbonaceae > Nelumbo > Nelumbo lutea. Next base: position 78,126,217 of record NC_142687.1, read on the forward strand.
GAACATCTTCTATAAATAGCACATCACACATCCATACATCACATGCATGAAACAAATTGATCAAATCAAAAAATATTTGTAAAACCCTTAATTAATTAGATTAATTCAGTATCAGCCCAACATAGCCCATAATGTTATAATATAACATTATCTAGGTACATGGGTTGTACTGCAAAAGGCAATTCGGCCCATGTAGCTAAATCAGGGCTGATTCAGTTTTATCATATTAAAACTGGGTTTTATAGAGGTGGGCCGAATTAAAACTTGAAGTGGACCATCAACTTTCTGGCCTAAATCGAATTTGGGTCAGAAAAACCAACCCTATCGAACCAACAATTCGGTCCAACTAGTTTGGACCAAATCTGGTATAAATCGGCCCAAGTTTTGGTGTCCAATTCAAGATTTAATTCAAGAATGATGATCTGAAAATAAATTAATTCAAGATAATCAAATTATCAAAAAACTAAAATCAGAAGGATGCACTGTGATTTTCTTAGATGTCCTGCAAACCTGCTGATGAGACCAAAACGAACCCTAATTTTATCCCCTAATATTTACTCTTTTATATTTATTTATCACTTAAATGAACTCATTACTCTTGTCTTTCGATCTAGGGCAATAAAGAAGGCAATTGGAAGAAAACATGGCAAATCAGGTGATTTTGCACAGTTTCGGCGACAGTCAGTAATCTGGGCCTAACTCTGAATTCCGGACACTGAATTAGACAATTCAAGAAGCATTAGAAAGATAAAAGGAAGGCCCACAACTTTTGTGTTTTGGGTTTTGATAGATTCGGCCCGAATCGAGTACGAAAATGAGCCCAAAGTCGGAGCAAGTTCGCAGCTAGGCCCATTTCACAACTTAAGCCCAACTCGCAGAAGTACCTTGAAGCAGCCCAACTCGAATTCAAGAGTTAAGAGTCCGAATTTCGAATGTAATCTCCAAGGAGAGAGTTTTATCAGATCTAAAGTCTTGAATGTAATCCTAGAGAGATAAGAAGATTAGATAAGAGATAGGATAGGATTAGTTCAAGATAAGATCAAAACTCCCTAAGGATAAGATGATCTCCTAGAAGGAGTTGGAAAACAACCCTCTCCTTTGGCTATATAAAGAGGGGGGCGAACCAGCTCTAAAAATCACTCATTCCAAGATCCAAGAGATCATCAAGAAGACCAAGAAGCAAGAAGGCAGTTCGGCTATGGAGAAGAAGAGCATGGAGATTGCGCAGATCATGAGTAGCTAAGCTTCTTTTTCTAGTACAAGGGGGCAGGTTCGATTGTGCCATTGTGAGGTTCTGTAGTTACTTTATTTTCTTTCTTTTTAATTCAAGTATTCATTGGTTCTTGTGCACATTTTTATTGGATGTTAATGTTAATTAGTCTGACAAACTGAATTAATGTTGATTTTCCTACTGCTATCCATGATTTCGGTGATCCGTAATTGTCACGAATAATGGTACAAGTAGCAATTAGGTTGATATCTTTTTTGGGTCAATTGTTCGTGACAGCCTTTGACCAATGTTTTAACATGGTTCAACATAAAAGAATCGATGGAACAAAATTCAGTAATTGCACCTATCTCAATTATTGTTATTTTGGTTTAACTGTTTTCACAAATCTTAATGCTATCATTGTTTAACATGGAACACTATCGTACCCAGTTGAGTGGTGATAAGTGTTGATCGAATGCTGGGTTTGGTCAACTGAATTAGGAAAACACAAGGTTTATTATGGCTATCCTAATAAATCTAAGGTTAAATGCTTGAATTGCAAGAATGCTGAATTGAACCTAGGATCGATGGCCAATCGATTCAACCCGAACCCTTGAACCAAAATTCGGTAAGACTGATTTTCTCTTGTTTGTTTAGTTTGTTATTCTTTTAATTTTAGTTATTTAATTTTCCCACACAATTACTTTACCCATTCGGCTAAGAGATTACTGATTTGCTCCCTGTGGGATTCGACCTAGAACCACTTTTACTGCAAATATTTTATCATGGGACTAGTAATAATTTTGAGGGCTTCGACAAACCCGTTACCTGCAAAGTACAGTTAATCGTAGATTGCAGAACTAATATCTGCAAAATCGCAGATCCCAGAACTTGTTTTTGTGAAATATTTTTCTCCTATTTTGCGCACTCCAATAATCTCCATATGGAAATAAAATAGAAAAACCTAATTTTTTCTATTATTACATCACATCGAATTCCTATACAATTTGTCTAAATATATATATATATATATATATATATATATATATATATATATATATATATTTATAGACCCAATTGAATAGAAAAGAAATCGCAGGGTGGGTCATTCTTGGCACCATAAAGATTCGATCTCCATCAGATGTGCAGCCCAAAAATTCAAGAAACTTTCGCAGAACAATTCTATAAGTATGACAGAATAATAAAGATTTATTTTCCATATCATCTGCCCATAATCTGGGAACCAATTCCTAGAAAAAATGCTATCTGCCCAAATTAGGTAGAACACCTTCTGTCCATTTGCGCAGATTCATATCTGTTCTAATTTGGTTCAAGACTTGAACCTGGTTCTGATACTACTGAAGGGATGGGAGATTCATCATATGAATGGTTGAATCCTGTAGGAAGGTTGGATGAAATTTCAAAAATTTCTTTACTCCCATCTGGGAATCCTATTCCCAATTTAGAAAACTACATTTTCAAGGTTTGTTCTTATAGCCAAACCGGACCAAATTTGAATTCAAATTAAGGGAGGTATATACCTGATATGGAATTGACGCAAGAATGCTCCTCCCAACATAGGTATTCATGCCCAAATAGTGTACCAAATCCTCCCTCCACTGAAGATGACACAACTTAGGATGAGGCAAAATCAACAGGTAGTTCTTCACCAAGAACTTGTGATTCATCAACAAGTATTGAATGGGATAGTGAGCATAACTTCTAAATTATTTCTTCTGGCAAGAAGCAATATCAAGATCAAATCTTGATCAAGTCTAAGAGTTGGAGATCAAACAGGGTAGGGCAACAAGAGCAAGAAGAAGAAGAACTGAAGGCAAGATCAGTCTAACTAAGTTGTCTTCTTTCTATACTGAGTGAATGTGTTTTCAAGGTTTGCCCTGCTCTCTTATTTATAGCCTTAAAGAGACAACTACTAATCTCATTAGGAGTTTCCTGATCTAAATCTTTATTTGGATCTGGACTCTTTAAGTGATAAGGATAACCCCTTATCTTATCTGTAGATAAAGATCAGCCTTCCTAATCAAATAAGGAGTTCCTTGATCCAAGTCTTTTTTTGGATCTGGACTCTTTAAGTGTTAGATAGTGTATGCCCTTAGCTCCAATCAGATTGATGTACATTATGACATTTATTGTAAATGGATAAAGTACATATTTGATTCATGTTATAGTGGTGTGTTTCTGTGCAATACACTTAAACTTGACACTTATGAGATTCGTGTTAGTTTAGAATGTTTATAGCCGTTGGATAAGTCTGGGGAGATTTATCCTACTAAGGTTGACATTGATGTGCTGCCAAGTGTTGGGGTGGCCTACCTCAGCTGCCAGTGTAAGACCCAAGGTACATGCAGTGTAGGTTTACTTGAAACTTTGAACCAGACCAGATTTCCAGTATTGCCCTGGACCTTGGTGATTAGTGGGCAAAACTGGAAAGTTACACCTAACCCCTAGACTCGATTATGATACTACACTAAGTATCAGATTGGGCTGTCTTTGATATGCCAATCAGTGAGATCCTTAGCAGGGGTCAAAACCTGGGTATGTTGGGATAGTCCGATAATTCATCTGAGTGGGTGATCATAGTGATAGGATTAGCCCCTTTGTCGGACAAAGGTAATGATCAGGGATGCACTCTCTCTGATGGAAACCAAAACTGTCGGCAACCGATTTCAATCGTTGAAATTTGTTTCACAAAATATTTTTATATACGGATATACATATATATACATTGTGGTTTCAAAATTTTTGCAAAAGGTTTTAATTCCCGGGATCGATGTGAGTAGAGAGTGCAATACTGTTCCTTGCAGCCGACAGAGAGGTCCTCTCTTGTCGGGCAGTGTTTGATAATTATGGGCTGAGAGGTTAAGTGTAAGGCCGTTAAGGGTTATACCTGATGGGCTAATCTTGCATCTGCCCGCAGTCCCTGGGTTTTTATAAGGTGGTTTGGCCTAGGGACCACTTAATGTAAGTGTTGGGCCCATTAGGAGTCCATGTGATGGGCTTCAAGGGGTTCACTGTCTTTTCAGTGAATTCGGCCAGGCCTTGTAATAGAGGCTGGGTTGAACCCATGTGGCTGATGTGTAGATCAATGTTTGAGTCCCATGCCATAGAAAGAAGCCCCAACTGGGCAACAGTTTGGAAGCATTCTAAGCACTTAAACTTATTGGGCCTAAAGCCCATTTTGAACTGGCCTAATTTGATTAGTTAAATAAGGGGGCAGATATGGATTAAATCAGCAGATAGGATAGGGTCTCACCCTATCCACTCAGAGATTTAGATCTAAATTTAGATTTGGATATAGAAACCTGCTAATGAGATTAGGAGAGAGTTGATCTAATTTGTAGATAAGATAAGGTCTTATCCTTATCTCTTAAAGAGAACTCCTTATTCAAATACAAATTTGGATTAGGAAACTCCTAATGACATTAGGAGCTCTCTTTAAGGCTATAAAAGTTGGAGGGGGTGAGCCATTCAGCCCATCCAAGAAACATCCAAGAATTAGAGATCAGATCTCAGATCACCAAAAGAGAAGACAGCTATGCCATCTTTTGCTCTTACGTTCTCCTCTAGTTGCTGCCATACTGCTAGTTCAATCTGTTAGACAGTTTTGTATGCCCTTAGACAGTTTTGTATGCCCTTAGTTCAATCTGTTAGTTGCTGCCATATAAGTGGAGAGTGCAACACTGTTCCTTGCAGCTGAGGGAGAGGTCCTCTCTTGTCGAGCAGTGTATGATCATTATGGGCTGAGCGGTTAAGTGTAAGACCATTGAGGATAATATCTGATGGGCTAATCTTGCATCTGCCCACAGTCCCTGGGTGTTACAAGGTGGCTTGGCCCAGCGACCACTTAGGGTAAGTGTTGGGCCCATAGAGCCCATTTGATGGGTTTCAGGGGGTGCACTGTCTTTAATAGTGTATTCGACCAGGCCTTGTAACAAAGGCTGGGCCGAACCCATGTGGCTAATGTGTAGATCAATGCTTGGGTCCCATGCCATACAAGGAAGCCCAACTGGGCAGCAGTTAGGAAGGTTAAGTGAGCACATAAGCTTAATGGGCCAAAAGCCCATTTCGAACTGAGCTATTAATTTAGTTAATTAAAGGGGCGAATTCTGAGATGGATTAGCAGTTAGGATAGGGTCTTAATCCTATCCACTCAGAGAATCCAGATCTGAATGTGATTCAGATCTAGAAACCTCCTAATAAGATTAGGATAAAGCTAATCTAATCTGCAGATAAGATAAGGGTTTATCCTTATCATTAGAAGAGAAGGCTGATCCAAATATGATTTGGATAAGCACCTCCTAATGGGATTAGGAGCTGATATTTTCAAGTTAACAAAAGGAAGGAGGGGGCGGCAGCCTTGAGAGAGACCAAGAAACACATCAGATCCTCTTTAGTGCTGAAATCAAGAAGAGAGAATTCTGCACCCTGCGAATACTCTTTTGCCGCCTCCTTGCTCTTGCCACCCGGATTGAAAAGGGATATTGATGGCATGAAAGACGTTCCCTATGCCTCTGCCGTGGGGAGCATCATGTATGCCATGCTGTGCACTCATCCTAACATAGCTCAGGCAGTGAGTGTAGTAAGCAGATTTCAGGCCAACCCAGGGCAGGAGCATTGGACTGCTGTGAAAACATACTTAAGTACCTTCGAAAGACAAAAGAGTTTTGTCTAGTATTCGACGGTAGCACACTAAAGATCAAAGGGTATACAGATGCCGATTTCCAGTCAAACCCAGATGATAGAAAGTCTACATCTGGATATGTTTTCATGATAGGATCGTGTGTTGTTTCCTGAGTGTCAGCAAACAGGGGTCCTAAGTTGCAAATTAATAGTCCACAACCCAAGCCGAACGCATTTCCGTAAGTGATGCTGCCTTATGAATGAAGGTGTTCAATCATGAATTTGGAATTCAGCACATCACTCATTCCATTGTTGTATGACAACACTGGACCTACGGGAGGATGATAGTAAGAGGTAGCATCAGCGGAGAATGTGGTAGACCCATTGACTAAGCCACTGACATAGAAAGTGTTTATGAAACACGTGGAAAGCATGGGACTCCGCTAGTACCTGATTGGACCTAAGTGCAAGTAGGAGCTGTTAAACAGTTTTGTATGCCCTTAGCTTCACTCAAAATTGATGTACTTTATGATTTTATTGTAAATGAATAAAAGTGCATATTTGGTTCAAGTTCCCTTGTTATGTTTCTGTGTAATACCCTTAAACTAGACACTTATTGAGACTCGTGTTAGTTTAGAATGTTCACAGCCAGTGGGTCGGTCTGGGGAGACCTATCCTGACAAGGCTGACACTGTGGTGCCACCAAGTCGGTTGGGGTGGCTTGTCTCAGCTACCGGGGTGAGACCCTAGGCACATACAGTGTGGGATTAATTGAATCTTTGAACTGGACCAGATTCCAGTATTGCCATGGACCTTGGAGATTGATGGGCAAAACTGGAAAGATACACCGGACCCCTAGACTCGATTATGATACTGCACTAGGTGTCGGATCGGACTGTCTTTGATGTACCAATCAGTGAGATCCTTAGCGGGGGTCAAAACCTGGGAATGTTGGGACAATCCGAGAATTCATCTGAGTGGGTGATCATGGTGACAGGATCAGCCCCTTTTTCGGACAAAGGTAATGATCAGGGATGCACTCTCACTGTTGGAAACCAAGACTGCCGGCAGCCGATTTCAACCGTTGAAAGTTGTTTTGCAAAATATATTTTATATGAGATATAAAAGTATATATATTATGGTTTCTAAAATGTTTGCAAAAGGGTTTTAATTCCCGGGATCCATATAAGTGGAGAGTGCAACACTGTTCCTTGCAGCCGAGGGAGAGGTCCTCTCTTGTCGGGCAGTGTATGATCATTATGGGCTGAGAGGTTAAGTGTAAGACCATTGAGGATAATACCTGATGAGCTAATCTTGCATCTGCCCACAGTCTCTGGGTGTTACAAGGTGGCTTGGCCCAGGGACCACTTAGGGTAAGTGTTGGGCCCATAGAGCCCATTTGATGGGTTTCAGGGGGTGCACTGTCTTTAACAGTGTATTCGACCAGGCCTTGTAACAAAGGCTGGGCCGAACCCATGTGGCTGATGTGTAGATCAATGCTTGGGTCCCACGCCATACAAGGAAACCCAACTAGGCAGCAGTTAGGAAGGTTAAGTGAGCACATAAGCTTAATGGGCCTAAAGCCCATTTCGAACGAGGCTATTAATTTAGTTAATTAAAGGGGCGAATTCTGATATGGATTAGCCGTTAGGATAGGGTCTTAATCCTATCCACTCAGAGAGTCCAGATCTGAATGTAATTCAGATCTAGAAACCTCCTAATAAGATTAGGATAAAGCTAATCTAATCTGCAGATAAGATAAGGGTTTATCCTTATCATTAGAAGAGAAGGCTGATCCAAATATGATTTGGATAAGCACCTCCTAATGGGATTAGGAGCTGATCTTTTCAAGTTAACAAAAGGAAGGAGGGGGCTTCCGCCTTGAGAGAGACCAAGAAACACATCAGATCCTCTTTAGTGCTGAAATCAAGAAGAGAGAATTCTGCACCCTGCGAATACTCTCTTGCCGCCTCCCTGCTCTTGCCACCCTGTTTTCCAGTTCGATCTCCAGCTGTGGGAGAAGTCAAGATTGGATCTTGACATCAGTTCTTTGAGAAAGGATTGAAAAGGGAAGCTGTGCTCACGTTCCATCCTGTTGTTTCTTGTGAAGGATAGAGTTTTTGGGGAAGAACACTGCTGATTTTGCTCTATCCTGCACTGCGCCATCTTCAGTGGGAGCAGTCTTTGGATCCTTCCTTGGGCGTGAACACCTTCGTTGGGAGATATTATTTCTCCGTATCAGGTATCTTTCTCTCCCATTCCTTTTGGTTCAGATCTGGTTCAGTTTAAAGGTTCAAGATTTATCCTTGAAAATATGATTTTCTAAATAGGGAATGTGATTCCCAATTGAAGGGAGAGAAAAATTTTTGAAATTCGCCACTTATTCCGCAATCTTTGGGCGTCCATGTGATGGATCTCTCAACCCTTCACAATCTCCATTGTAGGAGTGATCAAGAAGAATCTTGATATCCATCTTTGGAGAAAAGCTGATCAGAAGTCGTGCTCACTGCCTCCATCGAATTCTTGCTGAAGAATTTGGTTCGTTGGATGGACCCTACTAATTCTGCTCCAACATTCGTTGTGTCATCTTCAGTGGGAGCAGTCTTTGGAGTTTTTCTTTGAGCGTGAACACATTCGTTGGGAGATACTACATCTTCGTATCAGGTATATCCCTCTTCTACTAAATTTGTTCAGATCTGGTTCGGTTCTTGGTTTAAGATTGATCATTGAAAAGTAGTTCTCTAAAATAGGGAATGTGATTCCTAAATGGGAGAGAGAAAATTTTTGAAATTTCACCCTACTTTCCTGTAGGGTTCGGCCATCCATACGATGGATCTCTCATCCCTTCATTAAGTGGATAAGGATAATCCCTTATCTTATCTGCAGATCCAAATCCCAAATCTGCCCCTATTTAGCTAATCTAATTAACCCAGTTCAAAATGGGCTTTTAAGCCCATTAAGCTTTCAGGCTCACTTCCTCTTTAATGCTATCTAGCTTGGCACTTTTTGTATGGAGTGGGACCCTATCATTGATCTACACATCAGTCACATGGGTTTAGTCTAGCCTCTGTTACAAGGCCTGGTCGAATTCATTGCTAAATACAGTGAACCCCTGAGTCCATCACTATGGGCTCTTAATGGGCCCAACATTTACACTAAATGGTCCTTGGGTCCAACCATCTTATGAAGGCCTAATGGCTGTGGGTAGATGCAAGATTAGCCCATCAGGTATAACCCTCAATGGTCTTACACTTAACCTCTCATCCCAAAATGATCAAACACTGCTCGACAAGAAAAGACCTCTCCCTCGGCTGCAAGGTGCAGTGCTGCACTCTCTACTCACATGGATGCCGGGAATTAAAACCTTTTGAAAATATTTTGAAACCATGATATATATATATATGTATATCTCTATATAAATATATTTTGCAGAAACAAATTTCAATGGTTGAAATCAACCGCCAACAGTTTAGGTTTCCATCAGAGAGAGTGCATCCCCAATCATTCACTTTGTTCACAAAGGGACTAATCCTATCACTATGATCACCCACTCGGATGAATTCTCGGACTATCCCAACGTACCCAGGTTTTGACCCGCTCTAAGGATCTCATTGATTGGCATATCAAAGATTGCCCAATCCAACACCTAGTGCAATATAATAATTGAGTCTAGGTGTCTAGTGTAACATTCCAGTTTTGCCCACCTATCTCCAAAGTCCAAGGCAATACTAGAATTTTGGTCCGGTTTAGGGTTTCAAGAAAACCCACACTGCACGTATCTTAGGTCTCACCCTAGCAGCTGAGACAAGCCACCCCAACCAACTTGGTGGTATATCAGTGTCAGCCTTGACAGGATAAATCTCCCCAGATCTATCCAATGGCTGTGAAGATTCTAAACTAATACGAGTATCATATGTGTCCAATTTAAGAATATTACACAAAAACACACCCTAATAACATGAAACAAATATGTACTTTATTCATTTACAATAAATGTCATAATGTACATCATGCTAATTGGGGCTAAGGGCATACACTGTCTAACACAAATATACCTACATCACTATCTAAATAGTGATTCTTTTATAAATCTAGGGGTGTTTTGTATTGTGGTTAGTATATCTTGTGTTCTCTACCTACTTGAATCTGTTCAGTTCAATTGTTATATGGTTAAAATCACATGGTTTAAACTATAGCACACTAGAATAATTGTATTGTAATGTGATATGGATGGGTGTCAATATGTTGTCATTACAATTTGTGAGTGTCGGGAAACGGATCACTTTGAGCTGGATTTGGAGTCGCCACCCATCAATTATATGAAATGGAGGAAATGGGACCTCTGAATATGTTTTTCAAAACCGTTTATATTTTAATAGTGACTCTGAAGCCTGAGACACCCTCTACACCAGTCCGGGTAAGGCTCTAATGGGAGAGAAAAGGGGTTAGGCAACTCTCTCCCAAGTCCAATAGGTGAGGCCCACATGGAATTCCCAAACAAGCATAAGAACAAAACTGAATTAGCCTAAGTCTTTTCTTTTATTGCTTATTAAGAAGAAAAAGAGGGACTAAACTTCTATCCTAAAGTAGATTTTTTTTTCACCTCACAACATATGATACTCAATTTGTTTGCATTTTATTCATGACTACCCTAGGAACATTTAATTACATTACTCACCTACCATCCTAAAGCTAGAAGAACCCAAAGCTACCATCCTAACCCGAAAATTGCATATTTTATTTGAGTTTCATGAGTCAAATTTTAGACTTCTCCATTATGTGACATATTTCCCATTAGCTTAAGTGATCAATATAACTCTTTTTATTTCAGCCCAAACATCCAACCCCTTTGCATGCATTATTCAACATTCTTGAATTTAACATGTGTAGCTTATTTCATATAGAACTCCATCCCCAAAAGTTCATTTCAAAATGTGAAAATTCACATTTCAGCAATATTACAATTCCAAAAACATTCATTTTCCACATAATGGGATCAAGAGAGCCCAAAACCCAAAAGAATACAGCAATTTATGATTCTACTCACATTTTGGGATCAAAGAAAACCCAAAATCCAGAAATTTAAGCAATATTGTGATTCCAAAAACTTGCATCGATCTTGATACATACCCCATTTTGGGATCCAAGAAATACAAATTCTAAATTCTGTTAGTGTGGCATACTTCCAAAGGCAATGTCATATTCAAATTTTATCCAAATCCATGCAAAAAGAGCAATTCAAGACTAGGATTCAATACTAGTGACAGTCCATGAGGTTCAAGTAAAAGATAAGCAAAGTAATCAAGAGAGTGGTAATTACCTCTTTGGAAGTCCCAAACATTAGCCATGTGCATTTGGAAAAGAAACCCAAGCTTTCCCAAGCAAAAACTAAGCTCCTCATGTGAAATGATTCATTGTCAACCCATTGAATTTAAGTGTGCATATGCTTTAAAGACTCCTCAATTAATTGCATGTTAATTCATCACATAAAGGAATTATGAGAGGAAATACATGTAGAATTCAATTTCCATTCCCTTCCTTGTTTTAGCATTCATCCCCCCACAAACTTACCCTCATCTTCTTTTTCACACTTGGGTTGAATTAGGGGAAAGGGATAGGGATCATGCAATTTGTTAACATCCCTACACACTTCCTTACATTCAACTTGAATTTTGTCACCCAACATTCAATCTACTATCAAAACATGAGTGATATAAGATCATGCAAGAGGCTTATTCCCTAAGAAAATTTCCTAGTTCAAGAGAATAACATGAATACACAAATAAAGCAAATTAGCTAATACAAAATAATGTAAATCAAAACATGAGAAAGAAATAAACAATCCATTCAATTGATGCAAAGTAAAATGATTATGCAAGAAAAAAGAAAGAAACTCGTATGCCCAAACTGGGGTAAGAGAGACACACTTATTATTAATAATGGAGTCGCCATTCTGTGACAATTGGGAAATGGCTCACTTTGGGCTAGATTTTGAGTCGCCACCATCAATTATATGAAATGGTGATGGGACCTTCAAATATGATTTTCAAAACCATTTTTATTTTAATAGTGACTCCAAATCCCGAGGCACCATTAACCAATTCATGTAAGACTCGTATAGAAAAGGAAAGGGGTTAGGAACCCCTCTCCTGGGTCCAATAAGTGGGGCCCACATGGAATTCCCAAACGAGCATAAGCATAAAATAAGCAATTATGTAAACAAATTAATAAAGAAAGCAAACCATAAGAGCAAACCATCACAAAAGAAAATCTACCTTATCATAATTTATTATTTTTTTATCATTTTATTATTTTTTCTATTATATTTTTTTTATATATATTTTTTCACTTTCTTCTTTTTTAATCTAATTTTATCACTTATCTATGTGATTTATTATTTGATTTTATTGGATTATCAAATTTATTTGTTTTTCTTATTTTTTATTTTTCATCAGATTTTTTTATTTTTCTTTAATCTTTTTTTTATATTTAACTTTGTTATGCTTTTTTATAATAATATTTTTTTCTGTGTTTTTCATTATTATTCTTCTTTATGGGTTATTCCTATTCCTTACCTACTTAGCAAATAGTGGAGTCTAATATAACCTTTCACCCTTTGTCCAATTTTCTTGTTATTTTATTATTATTTTTTTATTTCTTTTTGTTGCTTTTTTATCTTTTTTTCTTTTTTACTTTTATTAAGACCATGATAATTTTTCCTCTTCAACTAATCACCTCTGTCATTATGATTTAGCACACTAAAGATTACCTTGACTTCTTTTTAGAAAAAAATTATGCATGATGAATAAGTCCCATGGAATCTCAATTGAAAAAGGCTTCAAACCACACAGTTCATAATCACAAACCAACAAAGAGATGAAAGATAGATGTCTAAACTAAACAGATTAACAATTAAAGGAAAAACAAGACAAATCTCATGCCAATTCCAGTTTAAGCATGGCAAGCATAACAAACAACAAATCGAATCGCATCAATTTTAAAATGGCTGAAATCTATTTTACTGGCGGTAATCATCACAGAAGAGAAATCTACTTCACATAGAACAATGATCAATAACATGACCTTATTTTTGAATAACTAATATGTGGATCTGGGTTGATAGCAAGAGCTGACGGGAGTCGGTTCTGTAGAACCTCATCACCGGCTTCATCGGCTATTCCCCCTTGTTCTACAAAACAGAAATAATAATAATAATAATAATGGTAAAATACAAAAAACCTCTTTTGAAGCTTCTGACAATCATAAAAACTTTCCCTATAGTTTTACTTTAGTAAAAAGATATCCTCTATTTTTTAAAAATTCAACAAGCACCTCCCTTTCGTCAAAGAGATGAACAATTTTATCAAAATACCTATTTTACCCTTCTATGAATTAATATACGTATATTTTTATTCAAATAGCCCTGTCTCAGCAACTCCATAATATGATCAAACACTGTTCATCTTCTTCCTCACACACACAGCGACAGAACAGAGGTGCACTGCCCCCTCCAACCTTCCCTCTTCTTTAATGGGTGGGCAACCATGGCGGCAGATGGATGACGATGTCAAACATCCAACGATGGTACTGGGAATTTCGTTCAGCAATGGGAACAGTAATCTGTTTTCTCCTTCATTACATGCTTCCTCCTGTAATGGGTGGGCAACCTTGTAATGGGAATTTCGTTCATTACAGGGCTAGCACCAAAGTTGATAGCCCTTGCTAGCTCAGATCCAAATAACTGGTCACTGATTGGAAACTTGAAGTGTTATCCCATGGAGAAATATTTATGTTTGAAATTCCCGAAATTGACTTACTGTTTGTAGCATCTATTGCTTGCTTCTTGTTGTGAAACAATTCCGGTTCCGTAAACCATGGGTGAGCACGCTTTGGTGCAATTCTGGAAGAATTATCACAAGTCATCTCACCATCATTTAAACACCCAGGACCTTTTGCCATCCAAAATCCCTTTGCAAACCAACAAGGAAACACATAGGATTGGCATTGACTCTGCTTTTAGAAACCATTCCACTATGTAGTTCAAACTAGAAACTCTAAAACACTAAAACCCTCATCGATGAGGGTACTGGTAACACGTGGAGGCGGCAAGGTAAACCCTTTGCATTTGTTCCATTGTGCAACAATAAGCATCATTGAGAATTATAATGCTTAAAGAGCAGATAACGAAGTTACCCTTCAAAGCAAATCAATTCTTCAAGATCCATCCAGCCCTGCAAAAGCTTGATCAAGTGTAGGAGTATGTAGCTCTGGATATTTATGATGCATAAGGCATTGTTCAGAAACAATATCTCTAGGACATATACTACCAGTTTGTATTTCATATAGATCAATGTAAATACCAACACTTCAAAATGCGAAGATTACTTGTATGAGATGCATAGATTTGAACATTTGATCATTCTGATCAAGCACCATGAAACGTCTTACCATTTATCTTTTCATACTAGCAAAAGATGGCATGCACATACAGTACTACCTTCAAATAGAAAGTTTGGAGGCATAGACCACGTTCATTATGTCCCTCTATAATTCTCAGTATGGAATAAAATACGGAGGTATCCCACTTTTAATACAGTCAAACTCATTCTAACACTATGTACCCATCTCTTGGCATTCATATCTCTATGTATGGTGGCTGTGGCAGTGAATCCTCTTCTTGCTTGACTCTTCAAAACTAATCTACTTCTGGCTTGGTAACTATTGCACATCACCAATTCCTTTTGCACAATAGCTAAAGACTCTTCAGAACCCAATGGTTGAACTAATACCTAATCTATAGGTTATTTGTAGGATCACACTCAAACAATTTAATAAAGCGGGATTGGAACTCCAAACGACACGATCAAATCAAGTTATGAACCCGGAGCTTTCCTACGCTAGTCTACGACAAGGATAAGTATATAAATAAACACAAGCCCTCGGGTCAACACAGTCGCACACCAGGACGACCGATGGAAACTCGAAAAATGAATTTGTCTAAGCTTTGAAGTTTTGTTGTAGTATGGGTTGTGCTTCGATAGTGTAAGTCGAAAAATGAATTCGACCGATGGAAACACAAGCCATCGGAGCTTATTCTCATCGAGATCACTGTTGAGATTAGATAATTGATCGAACTAGTGCTCGATCTTCCTTACTATCTACCTGTCACCTGCAAAAGCTAATCCATGCATGTAAATTCCCCATTCAATTTTCAACACGAACCAATTCTTCATTATAGGAGGAAGAATGGATGGTCAACCATTCTCGTTGCTGAACGAAATTCCCAGTACCATCGTTGGATGTCTAACATTGTCATCCATCTCATTTTCGTTGAAACAAAGACTGGTCGTTAGTGAGGAATTCTCAGATGTGTTCCCCTCTTTAACAGCTAGTCCACCATCCCAGTACTTCCTTGGACGACTGACAGTTTGGTTGGGTGGAGGTGGAGATCGAATTCAATCGCCACCGTTGTGTGTTTTAGTCGGGGAGAGAGGAATGATGAATAGTGTTATTCCTTGTTTATGGGGAGAGAGAGAGAAAATCAGAGGGAAGATTGGAGGTGGGAATGCACCACCATTCTACCGATGTGCCTTGTGAGGAAGAAGATGGAGTGGATTATGGAGTTGTTGAGACAGGGTTATTTTAGTAAAAACAGATGCATATTAACGTTTTCTGTCTTGGTCATTGACGAAAGGGAGGTATGTTTTGAATTTTTTAAAAATAAAGGGGAGGTTTTTGTTAAAATGAAATTATAGGGAAGGTTTTTATATTTTACCTTAATAATAATAATAATAATAATAATAATAATAAAGAAAGTGAATCCGAGGAAAAACACGTAGAAGCCGGATGTATGTGGCCAAAAATGATCAACGAAACAAATGCTTGAGGTAAGACAATACAACTAGGCCTGTAAACGATATTCAAAAATCCGAATTCGAAACTGAGATTCGGCACAATCTAATCGAATTCGGATAGTTCAAATCATATATTTGGTCGAATTCGAATACCAATTTTTTACCGATTAAATTATCGGATCAAATTCGGATATGCATTGATCCGATCCGATAAATATCCAAACCGATTATATATATATATATATATATATATCTGTAAGTATAAAACTAAAAAGAAGGTTAAAAAATAAAAGAAAACAATTTTAGAATTGAGAAAATGAAAAATAACATTCGACGATTCCAATTTCGAAATTGAAATTTACCTCTCTCCCTCTCTAGCTCTCTCCAGTCTCCACTCTCCATCTTTCAAACCCTAACCCTAACCCTTCATCTCTTCCTTCGCCATCGCCGCCCGTGCAACCACCATCACCGGTCACCGCCCCTCATCCTCCGCTACTCCACCTCTCCTCAATCCTCTCTTGTCACTTCATCGGTTGTCTCTCATCTTCTCCTATCCCTCATCCTCTGTTGCTTCGTCAATACTTAGTCATCTCTCATCTTCTCCTCTCTCGTCACTTACTGACTCAGCATTACCATCTGCTCCACTACTCTACCTCTCCTTAGTCCTCTCTCGTCATTTCATTATTCATCTCTCATCTTCTCCTATCCTTCATCCTCCGCTACTTCATCAGAATTTAGTTGTCTCTCATCTTCTCCTCTCTCATCACTCACTGACTCAACATTGCCGGCCATTACCATCTCCTTCGCCGCTGCTCAACGCCTCAAGGCCCTCAACTGTCCAGCATCACCGGCCATGTGCTACAAGATTGCCATTGTGCCAAGTGCCAATAGTCCAAAATCAATGGCCAACACTGCCATCGCATTCACACTACCGGGAACTGGTGTATTTGGAAGCATGTCGTTAACCACTTTGGAACACTAGTTTTAATATTTATAAATTTCTCCATTCCTCATAACAATTATAAACGCAGTAAATGGTGAGAACGGGTTTTATCCATAGGGAAGCGAGGGAAAAATCATTACGAACTTTAATCCAGATAAAAGAACACAAAGGAAAGGTGCAACATTACAAAATTTAATTAATTAAAATGGAAAAATAGAATTCAAACATTACTAAAAGTGAGAAGTGCAGAAAAATAAATAAATAACAGAAAAAAATAAATAAAAGAAACTAATTAAAAAGTCTGTAATTCGATCAGAGGTAGCAGTCTTCGAATCACTCCTTTGACCCTCGAACTTCTCGAGTTAGGCCTTCTATCTTACTTGGCCGAAATCCAGATTTGCAGAAAAGAAAACAAAAGTAAATTGTATAATGAAAAAAGCGGAACTGGAAATTAAATCTAAAACTAATAATTGGGATCCGAATTCAGAGGTGGTAGTAGTAGCTTAGACGAACTGCAAGCAGGAACCCCTCCTCTTGCCTGGGCGTCCTCCTCTTCCTCTACCTTGAACTTCTCAAGATCAGCCTTCTCTCTTACCTAGGGGCAAAATTCAACCCCTTCTCAAAAGCCCTTGGGTCCTTTTTATAGAGAATGGTGGATACAACTGGGATTAGAGAGAAAGAGGGGGGTGGTAGTTGGGTTTTAGCAAAGATATGGGCACCCTAGTGTTCCTAATGAAGGGTTAGGATGGTTCTAAGGTGATCCTAAGGCTGAGACAAAAAGGAAAGGGCACCCAATATTATGTAGGGTTGAGATTTGGGCACCCAGAAATGGATGGTGGAGATTGAGGCACCTAGGGTTGAAAGGCGGAGATTAAAAGGAGTGGGTGGCGCCCTAGAGTGGATGGCTGAGATAGATAATGGAATAGAGGGCTGAGATCTAGTGGCTAGGGGCTGAATGGTGAGGATTAGAAGTTAGGTGGCGCCCTAGGGTTAGAAAGCTAAAAAAATAGTGCCTTAGAATGAATGGTGGAGATTATAAGGGATGGAAGGTGGAGATTCAACAGCTAAGGGCGGCTAGGGTTTGTTAAGGATAAAAAGAATGAGTTAGAAGGCACCCTAGGGTTTGGTAAGGAGAGGGGAGCATGCTATTACAATAGGAGGGGTGTCAGTTTGGGTTTAGTAGATAGGAGTCATCCTCCTGTGCTCAGTTTTTTTACAAAATTATCCCCTCTCTCAGCTGGACTTCACACCAGCTTCCCAAAAACTGCATTTTAGCAATGAAACTTCCCTAGTTTTCCACAAGATTTACACAAAGACCCTCAGAGGTCACATTATTGAATTTAACTGAGAAGATGACACATTTTGACTATTCTAAAGCTGAAAATACACTTGAAATGATGCCCTTAAGCCATCAAAATACAGAGTTATTAGGAACCCACGACTGCCACCATTACACACTCACACTTGACCCACCGCTTACAGGTTTATAGAGTCTATAACCTCCATCTCAATCCCCTACCTCTTTTCTCAAGGTAAATTATTAGTTGTTTTCTGAATGCTGATGAAGAATATTCATTTTCCTAAAGAATATATTGCAGATTGTGAGATTGAATGTTTACTAGTTTATTGTTTTATTGATTAGTTGATTTCTTAAATGATTTATTGGTTTGTTGATTCTCGGTCACAAATGAGAAGCACCCCTTTAGTGTAAATTTTCGGACCCACCCAAACACAAGTATATCTGTATTAGTTTAGTGTGTGGATACCTCAGCTTATTTTAACTCTGGTTAGATGTTTGATTCCTTCCATTATTTTGATAGTCTGAACTAGATGGAGGTTCCTTTAGAATCAAATCATTTCCTAAGTTGGGGATATAGAAATTTTAAATTCAACTTTTGTGTTAGCTAATTGAAACCATTTTTCTTTTCATTTCAGATTGAACAAGAGCAAGAAGGTGGGCAGATTGACTGAGGTTTAGTTAAAAGTGTTATATCTATGTTCAGACTTCAGAGATATAGGGTTTCAGGGATTGAACTATATGAGAATGGCTTTGAAGTATACATGCTTGAAAATACATCTGTTTACTATGCTAGAAAAGCTTTGGACCATATCTTGGTGGATTCTTGCCTAGATTATATGTTGATGGTTGGTATTTGTTCTATCTCAATGATCTAGTGAAAATTAAAATCTACAGGGTAAGCTGCAAAAATGTTAATAATCATTATGATATTTTTTAGGTGGAACAATGCTTGAAAACTGAGAAAGAGAGAGTTTCTCATTGCCTATGTCCTGGCACTTGACAAAAGTTGTTAGAGGTATTTATGTAGTCTTTATTTGTTCTTGGTAAGAGATGGCATGCATGGTAACATGGTAACCTTATTCAATGTAATTTTTTTAAACAGAAAACATAGCATGAACTTTTGTTTGTACATGCAAACCAAATCCTTGAAAAGGAAAGCTGTGGATTGCGTAGACCACTGGAAGATGATTAGGTCTGTATCAGTATACCAGTGTCATCTTGTAATTGGTGCAAAGAAAAGTGAAGTCTTTCTCTTTTGTTGAAATTGATTGATCTATTTTTATTTGATGTAGGTGAAGGATCTGTCAGGGATATATAACCTCTTTTCGAGAATTACTAAAGGACTAGAGCCAGTATCCACAATATTTAGAGAGGTGGGTATGAATTTCACAAATGGTGATCTAATCATTTCCTTTCTTTTTTTTTCAAAAACCAGGAAAATCCCTAGTGAAAAGACAAACAAACTACCAGAAAATCAATACATAAGGGTGTGTTTGTCTTTAGAACATGTAGTAGCAACTTTAATGTGTACTATGTGCTGCAGCATGTAGTTTCAATTGGTCAAGCCTTAGTTAGAGATGCAGCAGATAAAGCAAGACACAAAAAGGTAGGGCAGTTACTCTACTTTTCAAGGCCATATTCTTCTATTCTTTAACTTGGTGGACATGTGAATCTGTGTTAAATTTAATATATGCATAGATTTTCTTTCTATCAACTTTGTTGTACTTTGAAAATTAGTGTTTATAGGTTTGTTCCATCATTATGGTAGAAAGATTAAATAGAATAACCACCCCCTCCCAAAAAAAAGGGAAAACGAAAAAGAGAAGTTAAATCAAAGAACCCTTATAAAAATAAATTACTTGTGACTACCTTTCTTGTACCCATACAATTCCAAAACTGAAACCATCAGCCTTGTGGTCATATGGCTTTTGTGGGGTTTAATTATAAATACACAAAAAAACTAAAATCATGTATTAGAGGAAAATTAGAAGTTTAGAAGTTAAATTTCAAAATTTGTCTATTATAAAACATTTAATCAAACTGGATTCGAATCGAATGAGATTCAAATCATTTTGGAGTCATATTCGAAAAGTCAATTGGTTGAATTCGATTCGAATCGAATATTCGATTTAATAATCGGAATCGAATTCGAATTGGAATATTTGATATTCGTCGGATATCGAATCGAATTAAGAAATTAATATTTATAATCCGATTCAAATTCAAATCTAGCCTGATTCAATTCGAATTCGATCCATTTATAGGCCTAGCTACAACATGGAACTGAAGATCTTCCGTTCCTAAATTTCTTCTTAGAATGAAAATAATGGCTGATTCTTGTAACCAAAAGCTTGGCAAGAACTGATGATTGCATGATCTATATTCTACTTGAGTATGATCAGAAAAACAAGGGAGATAGGGGGCAACAAAGAGAGTGAGGGAGAGAGAGAGAGAATGAGATAAATAGAGGAAGAGAGGGAATGGGGAGATTTCGAATTGAGCACTAATGCTAAGAGTTGTAGTAGAGTCTAGAAAACAAGGGTGACGAAAGGAAACGAAGTAAGAAGAAGAAGAAAGAAGAAGAAGAAGAAGAAGAGAGAGAGAGAGAGTGAGAGAGAGAGGGAGAGAGAGAGGGAGAGGGAGAGAGAGAGAAAATCACCACTACCCAAAATTATTCTAGCAAGAAGGACAAGGGAGAGCAAAAGAAATAAGGAGAAGAGGATAAGGAAGAAAAAGAAGAAATAAGAGAGAGAGAGAGAGTGTGAGAGTGAGAGAAAAGAAAAGAGTGAGAGATGAAGGAGTCAAAGGTGGAAGGATAGTCTTATAGCTGTTGTTCAAGTATCATGAGGTCGGGGAAGATGAATAGTTTTTTTCTCCAAATTTGTCCAAATTAGAAAGTTGGGTCCATATTTATATTAGAGATAAGGGGTAATTTCATAAATTTTGGAAAATCTAAGGGTAGTTTTTTGCAATGTCACAAATTCAGGTAAAACCAGTCCAAGGGGGTCAACTGGGGTTCTGGTTCACTGATAGGGGGTTCTGGGTCAATGATTGAGAGGGGTCTTGGTCGTAGAGAGGGCTTTCACGTGAGCGGGCTAGTGACATTGGTCGAAATGAAATCTTTCTCGATAGGTGGGTAAATTGGGGTAATTTTGGTTAAAACTTCATAGGGTAGGGTTTTTGAATAGTTTGAGGTGATCGATAGGGTTTGATTGGCCCAACTAGGCCTGGACCATCCTGATCTAAAAGGATAGTGGTTCGACTGATTTAGGGCTTTGAAATAGAATCTTGGTGTGATGAAGGGGCAAACGAGGGTAGTTTTGGGTAAAACTTAATAGGGTAAGGTTTTTGGATATCCTGAGTTGATCGGTAAGATCAGATTGGGCCATCTAGGCCCAGATTAGTAGGATTTGGAATCCAATAAATCTGGAGTCTCGAAACAGAATCTAAGTGCGATGGAGGGGTAAACAAAGGTGTTTTGGTTTGAAATTTTATAGGTGGGTATTAAGAGGTGTCTGGGATCTGATGGTGATGTCTTATTAGTCTTGGAGGGTGAACGAGATGAAGGGTTGAGAGATCCATCACATGGACGCCCAAAGATTATGGAATAAGGGGCGAATTTAAAAAAAATTTCTCTCCATTCAACTAGGAATCACATTCCCTATTTAGAAAATCATATTTTTAAGGATAAATCTTGAACCTTAAACTGAACCAGATCTGAACCAAAAGGAATGGGAGAGAATGATACCTGATACGGAGAAGCAATATCTCCCAACGAAGGTGTTCACGCCCAAGGAAGGATCCAAAGACTGCTCCCACTGAAGATGGCGCAGTGCAGGATGGAGCAGAATCAGTTGTGTTCTTCCCCAAGAACTCTGTCCTTTGCAAGAAACAGCAGGATGGAACATGAGCACAGCTCCCTTTTCAATCATTTCTCAAAGAATTGATGTCAAGATCCAATCTTGACTTCTCCCACAGCTGGAGATCGAACTAGCAAACAGGGCGGCAAGAGCAGGGAGGCGGAAAGAGAGTATTCGCAGGGTGCAGAATTCTCTCTTCTTGATTTCAGCACTAAAGAGGATCTGATGTGTTTCTTGGTCTCTCTCAAGGCTACCGCCCCCTCCTTCCTTTTGTTAACTTGAAAAGATCAGCTCCTAATCCCATTAGGAGGTGCTTATCCAAATCATATTTGGATCAGCTTTCTCTTCTAATGATAAGGATAAACCCTTATCTTATCTGCAGATTAGATTAGCTTTATCCTAATCTTATTAGGAGGTTTCTAGATCTGAATCACATTCAGATCTGGACTCTCTGAGTGGATAGGATTAAGACCCTATCCTAACTGCTAATCCATATCAGAATTCGCCCCTTTAATTAACTAAATTAATAGCCTAGTTCGAAATGGGCTTTAGGCCCATCAAGCTTATGTGCTCACTTAACCTTCCTAACTGCTGCCCAGTTGGGCTTCCATGTATGGCGTGGGACCCAAGCATTGTTCTACACATCAGCCACATGGGTTCGGCCCAGCCTTTGTTACAAGGCCTGGTCGAATACACTGTTAAAGACAGTGCACCCCCAAAAATCCATCAAATGGGCTCTATGGGCCCAACACTTACCCTAAGTGGTCCCTGGGCCAAGCCACCTTGTAACACCCAAGGACTGTGGGCAGATGCAAGATTAGCCCATCAGGTATTATCCTCAATGGTCTTACACTTAACCTCTCAGCCCATAATGATCATACACTGCCCGACAAGAGAGGACCTCTCCCTCGGCTGCAAGGAACAGTGTTGCACTCTCCACTTATATGGATCCTGGGAATTAAAACCCTTTTGCAAACATTTTAGAAACCATAATATATATACTTTTATATCTCATATAAAATATATTTTGCAAAAAAGATTTCAACGGTTGAAATCGGCTGCCGGCAGTCTTGGTTTCCAACAGTGAGAGTGCATCCCCGATCATTACCTTTGTCCGACAAAGGGGCTGATCCTGTCACTATGAGCAGCCACTCAAATGAATTCTCGGATTGTCCCAACATACCCAGGTTTTGACCCCCGCTAAGGATCTCACTGATTGGTACATCAAAGATAACCCGATCCGATACCTAGTGCAATATCATAATCGAGTCTAGGGGTCGGGTGTAACTTTCCAGTTTTGCCCATCAATCTCCAAGGTCCAAGGCAATACTGGAAATCTGGTCCAGTTCAAAGATTCAATTAATCCCACACTGTATGTGCCTAGGGTCTCACCCCGGTAGCTGAGACAAGCCACCCCAACCAACTTGGTGGCACCACAGTGTCAGCCTTGTCAGGATAGGTCTCCCCAGACCGTCCCACTAGCTGTGAACATTCAAAACTAACACGAGTCTCAATAAGTGTCCAGTTTAAGGGTAATACACAGAAACATACCAAGGGAACATGAATCAAATATGTACTTTTAATCATTTACAATAAACTCATAAAGTACATTAATTTTGATTGAAGCTAAGGGCATACAAAAACTGTCTAAGATGAGATGTTCTAGAATGGAATGTTGGTTTGATAGAATGATAAATGGAGGAATCTGGGGTTAAAACTTTATGGAATGTTGGTTTGATAGAAGTCCCTTTAAGTGATAAGGGTAAATAGAGGAATTTTGATTTGAGATTTTCTAGGTAGGTATTTTAGGTTGTCTAGGGTTAAATGGTAGTATCTAATATGAGGATTAAGGAGTGGATAGGGGTTTATCAGAGTCATTAAATTGGCATCGGGCAGGTTTAATGGTGGATCTAAGGGTTTTCGTGGTGAAATTCGGGTTTCTCGGGTTTTTAGGTGTTTTAGAAGGGTTAGAAGGGCCTGATCAGAATTTTGGAGTAAATTGGAGGTGTTAGATAGTTTTTGTATGCCCTTAGCTTCAATCAAGATGATGTACTTTATGAGTTTATTGTAAATGAATAAAAGTGCATATTTGACAAGGCTGACACTATGGTGCCACCAAGTCTGTTGGGGTGACTTGTCTCAGCTGCCGGGGTGAGACCCTAGGCACATATAGTGTAGGATTAATTGAATCTTTGAACTGGACCAGATTTCCAGTATTGCCCTGGACCTTGGAGATTGATGGGCAAAACTAGAAAGTTACACTCGACCCCTAGACTCGATTATGATACTGCACTAGGTGTCAGATTGGGCTGTCTTTGATGTACCAATCAATGAGATCCTTAGCGGGGGACAAAACCTAGGTATGTTGAGATAGTCTGAGAATTCATCTGAGTGGGTGATCATAGTGATAGGATCAACCCCTTTGTTGGACAAAGGTAATAATCGGGGATGCACTCTCACTAATGGAAACCAAGACTGCCAGTAGCTGATTTCAACCGTTGAGATTTGTTTTGCAAAATATATTTTATATGAGATATAAAAGTATATATATTATGGTTTCTAAAAGGTTTGCAAAAGGTTTTACTTCCTGGGATCCATATAAGCAGAGAGTCCAACACTGTTCTTTGCACCCGAGGGAGATGTCCACTCTTGTCGGGCAGTGTATGATCATTATGGGCTGAGAGGTTAAGTGTAAGACCATTGAGGATAATACCTGATGGGCTAATCTTGCATCTGCCCACAGTCCTTGGGTGTTACAAGGTGGCTTGGCCCAGGGACCACTTAGGGTAAGTGTTGGGCCCATAGAGCCCATTTGATGGATTTTAGGGGGTGCACTGTCTTTAACAGTGTATTCGACCAGGCCTTGTAACAAAGGCTGGGCCGAACCCATGTGGCTGATGTGTAGAACAATGCTTGGGTCCCACGCCATACAAGGAAGCCCAACTGGGCAGCAGTTTGGAAGGATAAATGAATACATAACTTAAATGGGCCTTAAGCCCATTTCGAACTGGGCTAATTTGATTAGTCACTTAAAGGGGCAAATTCTAAGATGGATCAGCTGATAGGATTAGGCCCAGACCCTATCCACTTAGAGAATCCAAGATCTAAATAAGATTTAGATCTAGAAGCCTCCTAATTAGATTAGGAGATGGCTGATCTAATCTACAGATAAGATAAGGGTTATCCCTTATCACTTAAAGGGACTTTTAATCCAAATATGATTTGGGTTAGCAATTCCTAATGGGATTAGGAGCTGATCCCTTTGAGACTATAAAAGGAGGAGGGGGCGGCAGCCTTTAGACATGCAACACACAACTCCTGTCTTTAGAGCTGAAATCACAAGAAGAGAGAATTCTGCACCTTGCAAATACTCTCTTGTCGCCTCCTTCCTGCAGCCGCCGCCTCTAGCAGTTCGATCTCCAGTTCTTAGGAGAACTCAAGATTTGATCTTGATACCAATCTTTTAGAGAAAATATTGGTTGGACTTGTATTCACAGGCCATCCAGTTGATTCTTACAAAGGGTCAAGTTCTTTTGGAAGAACACTGTTGATTCTGCTCCACCCTACACTGCACCATCTTCAATGGGAGCAGATTTTGGATCCTTCCTTGGGCGTGAACACCTCCATTGGGAGATATTGCTTCTCCGTATCAGGTATTATCCCTCCCTACTCCTTTTGGTTCAGATCTGGTTCAGTTTATGGTTCAAGAATGATCCTTGAAAATATGATTTTCTAAATAGGGAATGTGATTCCCAGTTGAAGGGGGAAAATTTTTTTTGAAATTTGCCCCTTATTCCGCAATCTTTGGGCGTCCATGTGATGGATATCCTATCCCTTCAGTGGTATTAGAGCCATGGTTCAAATCTTGAATCATTCTGTTTCAGATCTGAACCTGCACAAATAGGCAGAAGGCGTTCTACCCAATTTGCGCAGATGTGGGTTTTGGGAAATTTATTCCCAAAATTGATGGGAAAATAATCTGAAATTAATTTTATATAAATTTGATTATCATTTAGAACTGTTCTTTATGATTTTCTTGATTTATGGGCTGTTCGTACAAGAGAAGATCGAATTCTTGATTTGCGCATGGAGAACTGCAAGATTTGCAGTTTCTTGTTTTATTTATTACATTTGGCCTGTAAATATTTTTTTTTTAGACTCAATGTATAAGCATTCGATCTGATGTAATTATTAATAGAAATAGGATTTCTATTTATTTTTATTTTGGATCGAAGATGGTGGCACAAAAAGGGAGATTTTGCAGAGAAGGAGATTTCGTAGATGGGGCATTCGTTATCTGTGATTTGCAGTTTATGAAACTGTGGATTGTGATCTAACCTTTGTTTTGCAGGATAGATTTTGCGAACAGCCCTGTTTGACTGATTCTTGTTTTTGTTTTATCAGTTAATTAATTTCAGATTATTTTCTTGAATTAAAGATTTAATTAAAGATCAAACCCTAGACCCATTCGAACCAAAATTGGTTCAAACTGTTTGGACCTGAGGATTGATATTTAATTAAATGGTTAATTCGGCCCAACCTGTAAAGGCCCAGTTTTAAATAGTTAAAACTGCTAAAAGCCCACTTCAAAGGATAAAGCTATATGGGCCAAACTGGGTATCCCTAATTCAGCCCATATACTTAGATAATATTAATGGTTAATATTATGGATTTATAATGGGCTTCCAATGGGCCTTAACAGATAATTAATTGATTGGATCAATTTATCCTTGCATGAGATGTATGGATGTGTGATGTGCTACGTACATGGGCTATAAGTGCTTGACCCATGATCATTCGACAGTGGCTCTTGCGCACACCATGGCTGAATGCACATCATTGCCATGGTGTCCCTTTTGGTCATTGGATGACCTCCCTCAGCGGTGGGCCCCACACCTCATCCAGAGGTTACGTGCGGAACCCTAACCGATTAAGGCCCACCGAAATCTAACTTTATGAAAGTCAGTGGGAGCCACTTTGGTTTGACCTAAATCAAACTAGGGCGTAATTAACTGTTCCCTCCAGCTAATATGAGTGCATGTGATAAGGAGATTCATATGATGAACTCTCTAAAGGCCTTCCATCATTAGCATGAGGATGAGTCCTTCAGTAATGAGGAAGCGCACCAGAAAATGGGCTATCCATTTGCTGTTGGGATTGTCTAAGTGTTTCATAAGATGATAGGGGCGTCATAGACCGATGTGGGAGGGGCTTCACTAGAAAATGGGAACTCTCTCACGGTACCTTGGCGTTCACGAATATGATGGGTAAGCACTCACTGGACAGAAAGGTTTAACTGAAAACGGCTCTGAACCTTGTCTGACAGAGGCCAAAGGGAAAACTCATATGATGAGTGGATGTGATCCTTCACAGAAAGGTGGTGGGGTTATGCAGCTAAAACTGTTGGCTCCATGCACCCTGTGTGATTTCCCACATTTCCAAAGACAACCCGTAGTCCCCGTCACTGAGAGAGGAGGGAAATCTCAGAGACAAATAAATGGAAATGGATCATAGATTAAAATCCATATCTATGAAATGAACATGAATCAAATAAGGTTGTGGACTGATGTTTGCTCTTTTTTCAGAAAATGGCAAACGGATCTTTTGCAAAACTGCTTGATGACAACAAGTTGAAGGGCCCAAACTATGCCGACTGGTACAGGAACCTTATGTTGGTCTTAACCTCTAAAAAATTGGACAAGGTAGCCAAGAATCCTACCCCGGATCATCCGGGAGATAGGGCTTTTGAGGCCCGTAGAAGAGAATACCAAGAATGGGAGGAGAAAAACTCCCTTGCCCACCGCTATATCATTGCCTCTTTGGACAATCCAATTCAGAGGCAGTTCGATCAGATCGAACTTACCAAGGACATATTGGATAGTCTCAAGACAATGTACGAAGAGCATAATCATTCTACTCGGCAGAAGGTCTTGAAATAGTTCATGACCGCGCAGATGTCCAAGAACCAACAATTTCACAACCATTGTCTCCGGATGATGGGTTATATCAACGAACTAGAGGCTCTTGTATCCGGGCTAGATCTGGTAACACAGATCGATGCTATTCTCAACTCTCTGCCTCCATCCTTTAATCCATTCATCATGAACTAAAACATGAACAAGCTGAATGTCAGCTTGCAAGAGCTCAGCAATATGTTGCAAAGAGCTAAAGAATTGATTAAAAAGGATGAGCCCATTGCCATGCTTGTTGAAACTGGCAAATCAAGCAAGAAAAGGAAGGCAAAGAGAAAACCCCAGAAGAAGGCTACCAATTCCATGAAGCAGAAGAAAGACAAAGCATCGGATGCCTGTTACTTCTACAAGAAGACCGGCCATTGGAAAAGGAACTGTCCTGCCTACCTGGAATCCAAGAAAGGTAATTTCGAAACTTGTGTTATAGAAACCAATTTATTGGTAGCTTCTGTGTCCTGGTGTATTGACTTCGGGGCTTCAACTCATGTGTGTAACTCACTGTAGGGGTTCAAGGTAAGCAGAAGTCTGAGTGAATGAGAAGTCACACTCTACTTGGGGACTACTGCAACTATTGCAGCCGTGACCATAGGAACCGTGGAGTTACCTTTTAGAGAAGGAACTATTGTACTAAAAGATTGTCTTTATGTACAAAATTTAAGGAGAAATTTGATTTCTGTCTCAAAACTGTGTGCAGATAGTTATTCTGTCTTCTTTAGTAATATGATTACTATTAAAAGGAAGCCTAACTGGGCAGCAGTTTGGAAGGATAAATGAATACATAACCTTAAATGGGCCTTAAGCCCATTTCGAACTGGGCTAATTTGATTAGTCACTTAAAGGGGCGAATTCTGAGATGGATCAGCTGATAGGATTGGGCCCAGACCCTATTCACTTAGAGAGTCCAAGATCTAAATAAGATTTAGATCTGGAAGCCTTCTAATTAGACTAGGAGATGGCTGATCTAATCTACAGATAAGATAAGGGTTATCCCTTATCACTTAAAGGGACTTCTAATCCAAATATGATTTGGGTTAGCAACTCCTAATGGGATTAGGAGCTGAAATTACAAGAAGAGAGAATTCTGCACCCTGCAAATACTCTTGTGCCGCCTCCTTCCTGCAGCCGCCACCTCCAGCAATTCGATCTCCAGTTGTTGGGAGAAATCAAGATTTGATCTTGATACCAATCTTTTAGAGAAAAGATTGGTTGGACTTGTATTCACAGGCCATCCAGTTGATTCTTGCGATGGGTCAAGTTCTTTTGGAAAAGCACTGTTGATTCTGCTCCACCCTACACAGCGCCATCTTCAGTGGGAGCAGATTTTGGATCCTTCCTTGGGCGTGAACACCTCCATTGGTAGATATTGCTTCTTCGTATTAGGTATTATCCCTCCCTACTCTTTTTGGTTCAGATCTGGTTCAGTTTATGTTTCAAGAATGATCCTTGAAAATATGATTTTCTAAATAGGGAATGTGATTCCCAATTGAAGGGGGAGAAATTTTTTTGAAATTCGCCCCTTATTCCGCAATCTTTGGGCATCCATGTGATGGATATCCTATCCCTTCAGGGGGTTCAGGCGATGGGCCGAGCAAAAGTTGGGTGTTGACACAATTATAAATGAAATATTTTAGGCACCTATTATGGAATTATCCATAAACTTTAAAGACAGGTTGTATTAGTTCCAAACCAATTATTAACTGGTTCCATATGACAGACCCAAAACCACCCATTTACAACCAAGACAATCTAGCCTGATCGATTATATAATTGAGATCTACAATTACCTATTATAGTAACAATTTAAAACTTTGTTTTAATAATACAACTTTAAAAATGATTATGTTGAGATAAAGTGTTTAACCAAAATTATTTGATATAAAATTCAAGAAATTTACCTTTTAGACATAAAATATAACGAAATTACAAGAAAAAAGCAAGAGGCATTTATATATTATTAACTATATAGTCAATTCAGGTCCAATCGATTTGGAATAGCAAGATTAGTTCAAGCCTAGTGTTATCTCAAGCATGTGTTTAAATATAAACATAACCCTATATTGCATCAGTTTAGGTATTGTTAGACAGTTTTGTATGCCCTTAGCTTCAATCAAAATTGATGTACTTTATGAGTTTATTGTAAATGAATAAAAGTACATATTTGATTCATGTTCCCTTGGTATGTTTCTGTGTATTACCCTTAAACTGGACACTTATTGAGACTCGTGTTAGTTTAGAATGTTCACAGCCAGTGGGTCGGTCTGGGGAGACCTATCCTGACAAAGCTGACACTGTGGTGCCACCAAGTCGGTTGGGGTGGTTTGTCTCAGTTACTGGGGTGAGACCCTAGGCACATACAGTGTGGGATTAATTGAATCATTGAACTGGACCAGATTTTCAGTATTGCCCTGGACCTTGGAGATTGATGGGCAAAACTGGAAAGTTACACATGACCTCTAGACTCGATTATGATACTGCACTAGGTGTCGGATCAGGCTGTCTTTGATGTACCAATCAATGAGATCCTTAGCGGGGGTCAAAACTTGGGTATGTTGGGACAATCTGAGAATTCATCTGAGTGGGTGATCATAGTGACAGGATCAGCCCCTTTGTCGGACAAAGTTAATGATCGGGGATGCACTTTCACTGTTGGAAACCAAGACTGCCGGCAGCCGATTTCAACCGTTGAAATTTGTTTTTGCAAAGTATATTTTATATGAGATATAAAAGTAAATATATTATGGTTTCTAAAATATTTGCAAAAGGTTTTAATTCCCGGGATCCATATAAGTGGAGAGTGCAACACTGTTCCTTGCAGCCGAGGGAGAGGTCCTCTCTTGTCGCGCAGTGTAAGATCATTATATGCTGAGAGGTTAAGTGTAAGACCATTGAGGATAATACCTGATGGGATAATCTTGCATCTGCCCATAGTCCCTGGGTGTTACAAGGTGGCTTGGCCCAGGGACCACTTAGGGTAAGTGTTGGGCCCATAGAGCCCATTTGATGGGTTTCAGGGGGTACACTGTCTTTAACAGTGTATTCGACCAGGCCTTGTAACAAAGGCTGGGCCAAACCCATGTGGCTGATGTGTAGATCAATGCTTGGGTCCCACGCCATACAAGGAAGCCCAACTGGGCAGCAGTTAGGAAGGTTAAGTGAGCACATAAGCTTAATGGGCCTAAAGCTCATTTCGAACGAGGCTATTAATTTAGTTAATTAAACGGGCGAATTCTGAGATGGATTAGCCGTTAGGATAGGGTCTTAATCCTATCCACTCAGAGAGTCCAGATCTGAATGTGATTCAGATCTAGAAACCTCCTAATAAGATTAGGATAAAGCTAATCTAATCTGCAGATAAGGTAAGGGTTTATCCTTATCATTAGAAGAGAAGGCTGATCCAAATATGATTTGGATAAGCACCTCCTAATGAGATTAGGAGCTGATCTTTTCAAGTTAACAAAAGGAAGGAGGGGGCGGCAGCCTTGAGAGAGAGACCAAGAGAAACATACCAGATCCTCTTTAGTGCTGAAATCAAGAAGAGAGAATTTTGCACCCTGCGAATACTCTCTTGCCGCCTCCCTGCTCTTGCCGCCCTGTTTGCCAGTTTGATCTCCAGCTGTGAGAGAAGTCAAGATTGGATCTTGACATCAGTTCTTTGAGAAAGGATTGAAAAGGGAAGCTGTGCTCACGTTCCATCCTGTTGTTTCTTGCGAAGGACAGAGTTCTTGGGGAAGAACACTGCTGATTCTGCTCCATCCTGCACTGCGCCATCTTCAGTGGGAGCAGTCTTTGGATCCTTCCTTGGGCGTGAACACCTTCGTTGGGAGATATTGCTTCTTTGTATCAGGTATCATTCTCTCCCATTCCTTTTGGTTCAGATCTGGTTCAGTTTAATGTTCAAGATTTATCCTTGAAAATATGATTTTCTAAATAGGGAATGTGATTCCCAGTTGAAGGGAGAGAATTTTTTTTTGAAATTCGCCCCTTATTCCGCAATCTTTGGGCATCCATGTGATGGATCTCTCAACCCTTCAGTGGTATCAGAGCCCCAGGTTCAAATCTTGAACCATTCTGTTTCAGATCTGAACCTGCGCAATTAGGGAGAAGGCGTTCTACCCAATTTGCACAGATTTGGTTTTGGGAACTTTGTTCCCAAAACAGTTGGGCAAATAATCTGAAATTAATTTTAAATAAATTTGATTGTTATTTAGAATTGTTCTTTATAATTTTCTTGATTTATGGGCTGTTTGTACAAGAGGAGATCGAATTCTTGGTTTGCGCAGGGAACCTGCGATTTTGCAGTTCTTGATTTATTTTGGGTCAGTAAATAATTTTTTTTTTTTATTTTCTAGACTCAATGTATAGGTATTTGATCTGATGTAATTATTAATAGAAATAGGATTTCTATTTATTTTATTTTGGATCGAAGATGGCGGCGTAGAGAAGGAGATTTCGCAGATAAGAGAAATGCTATCTGTGATTTGCAGTTTGTGAAACTACATTCTGTGATCTAACCTCTGTTTTGCAGGAAGGATTGTGCGAATAGCCCTGTTTGACTGATTCTTGTTTTTCCTTTTATCAGTATTTAATTTCAGATTATTTTCTTGAATTAAGGATTTAATTAAAAATCAAACACTAGACCCATTCGAACCAAGATTGGTTCAAAACTGATTGGACCAATTCTAGGGTTTAATCAAGGCTGAATGTCAGCCCTAAATTCCCACTAATGGGCCTAAGGATTGATATTTAATTAAATGGTTAATTCGGCCCAGCCTGTAAAGGCCCAGTTTTAAATAGTTAAAACTGCAAAAGCCCATTTCAAAGGATAAAGCTATATAGGCCGAACTGGGTAACCCTAATTCAGCCCATATACCTAGATAATATTAATGGTTAATATTATGAAATTTTAACGGGCTTCCAACGGGCCTTACAGATAATTAATTGATTGGATCAATTTATCCTTGCATGTGATGTATGGATGTGTGATGTGTTGCGTACATGGGCCATAAGTACTTGGCCCATGCTCATTCGACAGTGGCTCTTGCGCACACCATGGCTGAATGCACATCATTGCCATGGTGCCCCTTTTGGTCATTGGATGATTTCCCTCAGTGGTGGGCCCCACACCTCATCAAGAGGTTGCATGCGGAATCCTAGCCGATTTAAGGCCCACCGAAATCTGGCTTTATGAAAGTCAGTGGGAGCCACTTTGGTTTGACCTAAATCAAACTAGGGCGTAATTTTGTTCCCTCCAGCTAATATGAGTGCGTGTGATAGGGAGATTCATATGATGAACTCTCTAAAGGCCTTCCATCATTAGCATGAGGATGGGTCCTTCAGTAATGAGGAAACGCACCAGAAAATGGGCTATCCATTTGCTGTTGGGCTTGTCTGAGTGTTTCATAAGATGATAGGGGCGTCATAGACCGATGTGGGAGGGGCTTCACTAGAAAATGGGAACTCTCTCACGGTACCTTGGCGTTCACGAATATGATGGGTAAGCACTCACTGGACAGAAAGGTTTACCTGAAAACGGCTCTGAACCTTGTCTGACAGAGGCCAAAGGGAAAACTCATATGATGAGTGGATGTGATCCTTCACAGAAAGGTGGTGGGGTTATGCAGCTAAAACTGTTGGCTCCATGCACCCTATGTGATTTCCCACATTTCCAAAGACAACCCGTAGTCCCCGTCACTGAGAGAGGAGGGAAATCTCAGAGACGAATAAATGGAAATGGATCATAGATTAAAATCCATATCTATGAAATGAACATGAATCAAATAAGGTTGTGGACTGATGTTTGCTCTTTTTTCAGAAAATGGCAAACGGATCTTTTGCAAAACTGCTTGATGACAACAAGTTGAAGGGTCCAAACTATGCTGACTGGTACAGGAACCTTATGCTGGTCCTAGCTTCTGAAAAGATGGACAAAGTGGCAAAGAATCCTGCCCCGGAGCGTCCGGGTGATAGGGCTTCTGAGGCCCAAAGGAGAGACTATCAAGAATGGGAGGAGAAAAACTCCCTTGCCCGGTGTTACATCATTGCCTCCTTAGACAACTCGATACAGAGGCAGTTCGATCAGATCGAACTTGCCAAAGACATATTGGACAGTCTCAGGACAATGTATGAAGAGCAGAATCGTTCTACTCAACAAAAGGTCTTGAAACAGTTCATGACCGCACAAATGTCCAAGGGTCAACAAGTTCACGACCATTGTCTTCGGATGATAGGATACATCAACAAACTGGAGGCTCTTGGATCCGGGCTGGACCTTTCTACCCAGATAGATGCTATCCTTAACTCTTTGCCTCCTTCCTTTAATCCGTTCATCATGAACTATAACATGAACAAGCTGAATGTCAGCTTACAAGAGCTCAGCAATATGTTGCAAAGAGCTGAGGAACTGATTAGAAAGGATGAGCCTATAGCCATGCTTGTTGAAGCTGGCAAGACAGGCAAGAGAAAGAGGAAGGCAAAGAAGCCTCAGAAGAAAGCCACTAAGAGCAAGAAGTAGAAGAAAGACAAAGCATCGGATGCCTGTCACTTCTGCAAGAAGACTGGCCACTGGAAAAGGAATTGTGCTGCCTACCTGGAATCCAAGAAAGGTAACTTCAAAACTTGTGTTATAGAAACCAATTAGTTGGTAGCTTCTGCTTCCTGGTGTATTGACTCCGGGGCTTCGACTCATGCTTGTAACTCACTGCAGGGGTTCAAGGTATGCAGAAGGCTGAGTGAAGGAGAAGTCAAACTCTTCTTGGGGACTACTGCAACTGTTGCAGCCACAGCCATAGGAACCGTGGAATTAATTTTTAGAGAAGGAATAATTGTACTGAAAGACTGTCTTTATGTACAAAATTTAAGGAGAAATTTGATTTCTGTCTCAAAACTGTGTGCAGATGGTTATTCTGTCTTCTTTAGTAATACGATTACTGTTAAAAGAAACAACAAATTCATCGCATACGGGGAACTGGAGAACGGTCTCTATGTTCCTCATCCTTCTCTAGAAACTAACATAACTGAAACTACATCGGCTGAAATCCCTAAGAAGAGAGCTCGTGATACAGTTAATCCCACGTGTCTGTGGCATTATCAACTTGGCCACATCGGTGTTGACCGAATCACAAGGTTGGTAAAGGATGGTCCTTTGGATTTTCTAACTGTAGAAGATCTTCCCACTTGTGAGCCTTGCCTACAAGGCAAGATGACGAAGCGACCATTTAACGGTAAGCCTGAAAGATCTATGGGCACACTTGACCTAATACATACTGATGTATGTGGATCCCGGAGTGTTAGGACACAAAATCAACACGTGTATTTCATCACCTTCACAGATGATTTTTCACGATACGGTTACGTGTACCTAATGAGACACAAGTCTGAATCCTTTGAAAAGTTCAAAGAGTTTAGACAAGAGGTCAAGAAACAGTTAGGGAGAGAAATTAAGGCCCTTCGATCAGATCGAGGTGGCGAGTATCTCTCTGACGAATTCAGGGACTACTTAAAGGACAATGGGATAGTATCACAATTAGCTCCTACTGCAACACCACAACTTAACGGTGTTTCGGAGAGGAGAAATAGGACCTTATTGGATATGGTCCGGTCGCTTCTCATACACTCAGAGTTACCCACATCCTTTTGGGGTTACGCATTAGAGACTGCGATTTATGTGCTGAATCAGGTTCCAACCAAATCGGTTCCGAATACTCCATATGAACTTTGGATCGGAAAGAAACCAAGTGTCAGACACTTGAAGATTTGGGGTTGTCCAGCACACGTTAAGAGAACGAGTGCAGACAAGTTGGAATCCAAGACCTGCCGTTGCCTATTTGTAGGCTACCCAAAAGGCTCTATAGGTTACCTATTCTATGACCCAAGTGAGCAGAAAGTGTTCTGCAGTCGTAATGCGCAATTCTTGGAAACCGACTATATCCTGGACACCCATCGTCAGGAAGTTGTTCTTGATGAGGAGAGCTCAGGAGCAGTGGGAGATGTCCCACAAGTTCCAGGTAGTGACCAACCTAGAAGATCCACTCGGGTATCCAGGCCACCAGTCCGTTATGGTTATGACCAGGATAGTTACCTGGTGGAAACCTTGACTAGTGAGGAGGATCACGTGACTTACACGGAAGCTATTTTGGACATAGATTCCCAGAAGTGGGTGGAGGCCATGAGAGCAGAGATGGACTCAATGGAGACCAATGGAGTTTGGACTCTAGTAGATCCGCCCTTCGGGGTAAAAGCAACCGGTTGCAAATGGATTTACAAGAGGAAGAAGGGCCCCGATGGTAAGGTTGAGACCTTCAAGGCTCGTCTGGTGGCGAAAGGGTACACTCAGAAAGAGGGCATCGATTATGAGGAAACCTTTTTGCCTGTGGCATTGCTTAAATCCATTAGGATCCTGCTAGCTGTAGCAGCATACCATGATTATGAGATTTGGCAAATGGATGTCAAAACTGCATTCCTGAATGGAGATCTTACTGAAGATATCTATATGCAGCAGCCACAAGGATTCATTGCTGCAGGTCAGGAAAACATGGTATGTAAACTTAATAGATCCATTTATGGACTTAAGCAACCTTCTAGAAGTTGGAACATCCGTTTTGACTCTGCCGTCAAATCGTTTGACTTCGAGCAGAATCCGGATGAACCCTGTGTCTACAAGAAGTACAGTGGAGATAAGGTTACCTTCTTGGTTCTGTATGTAGATGACATTCTACTCCTTGGGAATGATGTAGGTTTGTTAACTACGGTGAAAGTATGGTTATCACAGCAATTCTCCATGAAAAATCTTGGAGAAGCCTCCTATATACTGGGTCTTCGACTCTATAGAGATAGATTGAAGCGGATAATAGGACTATCCCAATCTGCCTACATTAACAAAATAGTCAAAACATACAGCATGGAAAACTCCAAGAAAGGAAATGTTCCTTTCAGGCACGGAGTCACTCTCTCCAAGAAGATGTCTCTCAAGACTTCTGAGGAGATTGATGGCATGAAAGACGTTCCCTATGCCTCTGTCGTAGGGAGCATCATGTATGCCATGCTGTGCACTCGTCCTGACATAGCTCAGGCAGTGAGTGTAGTAAGCAGATTTCAGGCCAACCCAGGGCAGGCGCATTGGACTGCTGTGAAAAACATACTTAAGTACCTTCGAAGGACAAAAGAGTTTTGTCTAGTATTCGACGGTAGCTCACTACAGATCCAAGGGTATACAGAGGCCGATTTCCAGTCAGACCCAGATGATAGAAAGTCTACATCTGGATATGTTTTCACGATAGGATCGTGTGCTGTTTGCTAGAAAAGCAGCAAACAGAGGTCCACTACAGACTCCACGACCGAGGCCGAGTACATTGCCGCAAGTGAGGCTGCCAAAGAAGCCGTATGAATGAAGAAATTCATTCATGAGTTGGGAGTAGTTCCGTCTGACACATCACCCATCCCATTGTTGTGTGACAACAATGGAGCCATTGCTCAGGCTAAGGAGCCACGAGCCCACTCAAAGTCGAAGCACATCGAGAGGAAGTACCACGTACTGTGGGAGATTGTTGGTAGAGGGGACGTCCTGATTCAGAACGTAGCGTCAGCGGATAATGTAGCAGACCCATTGACAAAGCCACTATCACAGAAAGTGTTTTAAGAAACACGTGGAAAGCATGGGACTCCGGCTAGTACCTGATTGGACCTATGTGCAAATAGGAGCTGTTAGACAGTTTTGTATGCCCTTAGCTTCAATCAAAATTGATGTACTTTATGAGTTTATTGTAAATGAATAAAAGTACATATTTGATTCATGTTCCCTTGGTATGTTTCTGTGTATTACGCTTAAACTGGACACTTATTGAGACTCGTGTTAGTTTAGAATGTTCACAGCCAGTGGGTCGGTCTGGGGAGACGTATCCTGACAAGGCTAACACTGTGGTGCCACCAAGTCGGTTGGGGTGGCTTGTCTCAGCTACCGGGGTGAGACCCTAGGCACATACAGTATGGGATTAATTGAATCTTTGAACTGGACCAGATTTCCAGTATTGCCCTGGACCATGGAAATTGATGGGCAAAACTGAAAAGTTACACCTGACCCCTAGACTCGATTATTATACTGCACTAGGTGTCGGATCGGGCTGTCTTTGATGTACCAATCAGTGAAATCCTTAGCGGGGGTCAAAACCTGGGTATGTTGGGACAATCCGAGAATTCATCTGAGTGGGTGATCATAGTGACAGGATCAGCCCCTTTGTCGGACTAAGGTAATGATCGGGGATGCACTCTCACTGTTGGAAACCAAGACTGTCGACAGCCGATTTCAACCGTTGAAATTTGTTTTTGCGAAGTATATTTTATATGAGATATAAAAGTATATATATTATGGTTTCTAAAATGTTTGCAAAAGGTTTTAATTCCCGGGATCCATATAAGTGGAGAGTGCAACACTGTTCCTTGCAGCCGAGGGAGAGGTCCTCTCTTGTCGGGCAGTGTAAGATCATTATAGGCTGAGAGGTTAAGTGTAAGACCATTGAGGATAATACCTGATGGGCTAATCTTGCATCTGCCCACAGTCCCTGGGTGTTACAAGGTGGCTTGGCCCAGGGACCACTTAGGGTAAGTGTTGGGCCCATAGAGCCCATTCGATGGGTTTCAGGGGGTGCACTGTCTTTAATTGTGTATTCGACCAGGCCTTGTAACAAAGGCTAGGCCGAACCCATGTGGCTGATGTGTAGATCAATGCTTGGGTCCCACGCCATACAAGGAAACCCAACTAGGCAGTAGTTAGGAAGGTTAAGTGAGCACATAAGCTTAATGGGCCTAAAGCCCATTTCGAACGAGGCTATTAATTTAGTTAATTAAAGGGGCGAATTCTGAGATGGATTAGCCGTTAGGATAGGGTCTTAATCCTATCCACTCAGAGAGTCTAGATCTGAATGTAATTCAGATCTAGAAACCTCCTAATAAGATTAGGATAAAGCTAATCTAATCTGCAGATAAGATAAGGGTTTATCCTTATCATTAGAAGAGAAGGCTGATCCAAATATGATTTGGATAAGCACCTCCTAATGGGATTAGGAGTTGATCTTTTCAAGTTAACCAAAGGAAGGAGGGGACGGCAGCCTTGAGAGAGAGACCAAGAGAAACACATCAGATCCTCTTTAGTGCTAAAATCAAGAAGAGAGAATTCTGCACCCTGCGAATACTCTCTTGCCGCCTCCCTGCTCTTGCCGCCCTGTTTGCCAGTTCGATCTCCAGCTGTGGGAGAAGTCAAGATTGGATCTTGACATCAGTTCTTTGAGAAAGGATTGAAAAGGGAAGCTGTGCTCACGTTCCATTCTGTTGGGGAAGAACACTGATGATTCTGCTCCATCCTGCACTGCGCCATCTTCAGTGGGAGCAGTCTTTGGATCCTTCCTTGGGCGTGAACACCTTCGTTGGGAGATATTGTTTCTCCGTATCAGGTATCATTCTCTCCCATTCCTTTTGATTCAGATCTGGTTCAGTTTAAGGTTCAAGATTTATCCTTGAAAATATAATTTTCTAAATAGGGAATGTGATTCCCAGTTGAAGGGAGAGAAAATTTTTTTGAAATTTGCCCCTTATTCCGCAATCTTTGGGCGTCCATGTGATGGATCTCTCAACTCTTCAGGTATATTCAGATCTTCTCCTTAATCAAAGGCTAAATATGGCTTTTGGTTTGATAGAAAATAAGAGAGAAACATAACTTGACTTCTTTTTTGAACGAAAAAAGCCAATCAACAATGTGTTGATGGCTAGATTCATTAATAGTTCTATTCGGAATTACAATTGTCATGTAACAAAATATCCATCGTCAGAAATGAAAGAGTAGACCAAGTGAATAAGGTTGAAAAAGAAAAAGCACGCTTGGCCAGTTTATGTGTCACTTGATTAAACAAATGAGACACCCAATGAACCAAGCAATGAGGGATCATTGACATAAAGAGTTTGCAATCTTCAATGGTGTTTCTGATTCTCCAAGGAAGAAAGGAATCAGAATTCAACAAACTCTTAAGGGGCATTCTTTTTTTGGATTTTGAGAGGGGGGAAAGTTGGTCAATGGGATTTTCGTTCTCATTGACCAAGAATCCCATATTCTTTTTTTAGATTTATGTGGGGATTATGAAAAGTTTTTTTTCTGAGTAAGTGATATCCATCTCCTAGGTGGGTAAATAACTTTCCCACCTAGGGGAAAGTTGCCAATACTTGAATGTTATAAAAATGCCCCTTTTAATAATGGATTTTTATGGCTAAAATTGTCATTGCCTTATTTACATGATAAATAAAAGAGCATGGGTAAATGCACTTACCCGGATAAGTGTTTCTAGTAAGTGCCCCCCAAGAAAACTTACCCAGTTAACTGCATTTACCTGGGTAAATAACTTACCGAAAAATGAACGGGGCCTTAATTAATAATTGTTAGAGAATCTCCCTTAAGAACAATGGAAGACACACCTGGGTCCACAGAAAACTTGAGAGCTAAAAACACCACTTGGGCTTCAATTTCAAATCGATCAGTTAAAGTTAACTTTAGTAGAATAAGACCATTAGAATCTCTAATTTAAAAAAACTGCTCCTCCGGTATAGTTATTCAATGCCGCATCGAAATTAAGTTTAAGAATTGGAAAGTGGAGGCTTCTCCCAGCTAGAAGGTGCCAAAGATGAGGATTCTAAGTGTGTAGAAGCATTTGAATCACTAAGTGTGGATGATATAAACTCTACTTGAGACTGAGATGCAAAAACCACTGATATGGGTAGGAAAGGTTTGTTCTCTATTACTGTCTTGCATCGAGCTTTCCAAATATACGACATGAAAATTACCCCCTGTGTAAGCATTGATAAAGTAGATGGATGTAGAGGATTTTCTAAGTGAAACCAATGGAGTAACTAGTCATGTAAGTTCCAATGGAGAATTTTCTACACGTAAAGCAAATTTAGAGGCAAACCAAACTCTTCTAATTAATAACTGGGCATGTAAAAAATAAATGTGTAATAGATTCATCCACTAACTCACATAAGAGGCATTGAGGATTAATCTGTCAAGAATGGCGTGCTAGTGATTCAGCTGTAGGTAGAGCCCCAACTATACACCTCCACAAGAAAATATGAATCCGAGGTAGCAAATTTTTTATCCTCCAAAAGGATTTCAATGTAACTTCACCAAATGCATAAACAAAGGATGAGGATTGAGCATTTTGATTAGACAGATATCTATAGATTGAAAAGGATGTCAGTTTACCATGAGAAGCATGCAGCCATATGAATACATCTTCCAGGTCATGATTATATGTTGGAAGTAGGGGTGTCAATTAGACCGGATTTGGTCCAAGCCAATCCAATCCGATGTGAGTTCATTATAAATGGACCTGTTAAAATTCTTTTTGATTTAGATTGGTTTCAACCTAAACTCAGTCCATTGACACCTATATTCTTATATTTTATCAATGGACCAAATATTAGCTTAATCCATCCCAATCCAATATAAATTTATTATGGATGGACCAGATTGGTCCAATCCAATATGTCTAGCTTGTTCATCCGTCCAATCCATCCAAATTGATTTTGGACTAGACAGGGTCCAATCCATTGACACCCTTAAATGGAAGTTGAATTGAAGAGATCACGGAAACCACTGGTTCTTCAAAATATTACTGCAAGCAAGTAACCATCCACAAATGTGTATCTTGCCATTCTTGGAGTTGATGGTAGTATTTCTGGATATTCACCCAAAGGTAATCAAGGGTCATGTTGACAGTTGATGGACCATTGATTTCCAACTAACCAACCAGCAGCACCCCTAACGTAGATGGTGACAACAACTAAGAATGCTCGACCACGTATGTGACAAGGTGGACCAAATAGGGGCTAACAAAAAATTATGATTTCTGACCTCGTTCGCTTTTTGGTAGGTTATTTACCCGGGTAAGTGAACTTACCCAGGTAAGTGTTTCTCAGGAAAGACTTGTCCAGATAAGTGTATTTACCCATGTTCTTTTATTTCCCATGTAAATAAGGCAAAGACTATTTTAGTCATAAAAATCCATTATTACAAGGGGCATTTTTATCCCATTCAAGTGTTGGAAATTTTCCCCCAATGTGGGAAAGTTATTTACCCACCTAGGAGATGGGTATCACTTACCTGGGTAAGTGATACCCAAGAAAATAAATTTTTCCTGATCCCCACATAAATCTGAAAAAAGTACATAGGATTCTTGGTCAATGGGAATCAAAATCCCATTGACCAACTTTCCCCTATCTCAAAATCCAGAAAAAGAATCCCCCTTCCTTGTAAATATTTAGAAGTTAGGACCTCCTGAAACCATGTAAATATTTCCTTCTGTCAAGAACCTTTAACATGATTTCAATAGTAATGCTGAATTTAAA
Source organism: Nelumbo lutea (assembly GCF_056320005.1). Classification (NCBI taxonomy): domain Eukaryota; kingdom Viridiplantae; phylum Streptophyta; class Magnoliopsida; order Proteales; family Nelumbonaceae; genus Nelumbo; species Nelumbo lutea. The sequence goes on from NC_142687.1 coordinate 78,168,379, forward strand.
AGCTAAAAATCTTTGAAGCCCATGCGACCTTGGAGCACAAAATGATGCCCATTTTTTAATATAACTAGTAGAATGGCCTATTCGATGCATGGGGTATTTGAACCAAGACTCAAATAAATTAAGAAAACCTCAACAAACTACCATGTGCATGAAAGGATAATGGCCGCTATGTTTGTAGGTAATTCTAGTAAGTGAAATCCTTGCAGAATTTGTGAACCATGTGAATGTTTAGATTGTATCTGTAAAAGAAAAAGGAAATGAACCATGTGTATATTTATTCAAAGTTTTTGGCATAGTTCTAAGCTTAACTTTCAAAATTCAGTTTTTATGATATTTTAGTTCGTTCTAATTGAAAGGATACAAACAACAGTTCTAACATGTTATAATTAGAAAATACAAAATAAGAAAAAAAACCATGAACCTTACTCATGCAGAGGTAATATCTTAATACAAAAAATTAAGAAGTGCCCACTAGCAATTATGGCAATGATAGCAACAATTGCCTTAGCAGCTGCCAACCCAAGAGTTTCTGCTATGTCTTGAAAATCAATCTGTACATATAAGACAATATTGTCCCACAAATACCACAAAATAATTAGAAGATGCTTACCATTAAAACGAAGATGTGTCCTAAAAATCATAAAGATATAATTATGTACCAAAAAGTTGGAAAGAATTATAAGATGCCATACAAAATGGAAACCAGGGGTTGGACCATGACATTAGAAAAAAAAATCCAAGGAATGGAAGTAAAATTATCAACATAATGGAAGATATGATAAAATGGAACTATGCAGTTTAGGTATTCAAAAGAAAAATAGAAGAAAAGTGTAATTAATTGTGATGCCAACCGAAATGAAAAAAGAGTAAAAAGATAATATCTTCATGATACCAGAGGTGAGGTCTGGATTAGATAAATATTGCATCTTTGGTATTATCTAATATTTGAAGAAGTTCAACACTTTTGATGTTAACATGGCAAAACGTCTCTTAATTGTAAGGACATTATAGCATCCTCTCTAGGAATGGAACATATTCTATCCTTACCTTTTAACCTAAAACCATACCATTGGATGACACTTCTTTTTTTGGATTTTGAGAGGGGGAAGTTGGTTAATGGATTTTGATTCCCATTGACCAAGGAACCCATGTTCTTTTTTCAGATTTATGTGGGGACCAGAGAAAGTTTATTTTCTTGGGTATCACTTACCCATCTCCTAGGTGGGTAAATAACTTTCCCAGTTGGGGAGAAAGTTGCTAACACTTGAATGGAGTAAAATTGCCCCTTTTAATATCGGATTTTTATGGCTAAAATGGTAATTGCCTTATTTACATGGGAAATAAAAGAATATGGATAAATGCACTTACTCAGGTAAGTCTTACCTGGGAAACAATTATTTGGGTTAATGCATTTACCTGGGTAAGTAACTTATTGAAAAGCAAATAGAGCCTTTAGAGAAAGGATTTTCAGTCTCATGCTAAACCAAGATACAAGGTTCAACACAAGATTTTTTTTCTGTATTATAATTTTCAACTTATTGTCTTGTATCAATCCCCGAAGTCATAAGTTTTAATCCAACAGTTTTAACTTGAAAAGCACAACCTTGGTTAGTCATGTATACCTTATATTTACTCCATATCCATTTCGGGCTACTACAAAAAAAAAAAAAAAAGAAGAAGAAGAAGAAGAAGAAAAATTGAGCACTTCAAGTCAACTTTTAGGCCAAGTTCCATGACTGACAAAATTCATTTCCTATATCAAGGCAAGGTTTGATGACTCTAATTGAGTTCAAGTCATGTGACATCGTTACAACCTTTCCAAGAAAATTTTGTTTCACAACTTTGTCTAGAACTTTAACTGGTTCAAGATTCCTGGGTCACGCAGACAACTTTACTCAATCTTAATCACAACTATTGGGGCTTAGCTACACAAATCCTATCATCCCATCATGCTCCATCAAGAGTCATGTTGTCTGTAAATAGCAAGTCCTTAACATTTCAGGATTTATCTTCATATTGTATATTTGTATTATACTTGATATCTTAGACCTGTGGGTTGTGTATTAGATTTAGGTAAACACATAATTGGGTTTTTTAGGTTCAATATGTCTTAGGGATTCAATAGTTTTATTCTCTCATATCATCAATGAATTTCAGTTTCTAGAGATGGGAGAAAGGGTTCAATCTCTCTCTCTCTCTCTCTCTCTTTCCTCTGACTGATCACCAAATAGTGTAATGGAGATTCAGGTGCTAATGTAAAACACCTTGAGCAAGAGATTGAGGCTAAAATTCAACACTTGAATTCAAAGGTTACAACGACATCCCGTAATTATCCACATGCTTACAAGGCATGTGACGACTGTGAAAAGCTACGCTTTTCCTTAGTCAAGTAGGAGAGTTATTAGGGAAATAGTCAGTTTATTGATTTTTCAGACTTTCCACCTAGAGCATGTATTGCAACAATAGAAGTTCAGGATTAATAAACATATCATGCTTGTTTCTTTTTGTATTTTACATATATATTGCCTGTATTGGTTGATTGGGCCCTGCATTTGATCAAATAAATCATTGGATGATATTCTCTTATAATAGATTTGCAACAATGTTTGAGAAGCTTTATAAGAATATACATGATAAATAAAATGTGAACTTACCAGGTAATTCTTGAAGCCAATGGGTTTGGCTCATCTTACCCAACCAACAATTGTTGAAGTGTGTTGTGACAATGTTAATGGCTTTTGATTTGTGTTAATCGACCACCAATGTGGAGTACAAAACAAGACTATGATGTAGAAAACCAAAATTGTTTGACTCCTCTTGCCATGGCTCACCCTCTCACATGCTCACTGCAATCGAATTCAAAGCAAATAACATTTTGCATTTCATTTTTGCCAAGTGTCAAAAAAGTGCTAACATGTTCCTGCAGTTCAGATCTTTTCCTACCATATGCTGGAATGTCTATTTAAAAGGAACAGACAAATAACGAGGACATGCTAAAAAGGAATCAGGGGTGTCTTAAAAGGGTAATCCTAGAAATAAAAAATCAGGGTGTGTTGATGATTCATCCCTTTTTCATTTTTATAAATGGGTAAGAAATGTAGCGTTGATCATCTAAATAGCCCCGCCAAAATTTGTGAGTGAGTATTGTTAATTGATTACAGTGGGATTGTGAGAACAATTTAGATGGCATTTGCACAAGTTGGGAGAGACTTCATAGTACTTTGGATCAACACCGATCTGCCTTCATGGGATAAAAATTGACTTTTCCAATTCTCTAGTCTCCCTTTGTATTTATCTGTCACCATCTTTTCAACCCCTTAATTCATGGAAATGACAATCCAAATATATTTCGTGTCCTATAATCATTATAGCACCCAAAAAATTAGTAATGATCGAACATTACGACTGAATAAAATTGATGATTTATCAGAGTTGACCCATTGTACTAACCAAGAACAAAGTTGATAGGGCATCCAAAGTTGTCGAGATGAGGGCATCCACCAAGGTCTTTGGGAGGTTTCCTCTTCCCCGAAGGAGTCCGCTTCCTTGTCTGTGCTGGACACTCCTTCTTATTCGTGCTCTTCCGTTACACATGGTGTCAACATGGCTTAAGAGAGAGAGTGGCCGCGGAGATTGCCATGTTGTCATGGGGGTAGTTCTACAGCGGAAGAAACTCGTGTAGCGTCCAGGCCAAGGTAGGCCAGGACAAGCCTTTATGCGCTTAGAGGCTAGGAGTTGCCCAATGGGATGGCTCCACCAAAGTTAGTAGCACTGGATCATGACCTCAAGTCCAATGGTCGGGGCACTCTCCTGGCTCAGACCGGTCCATGGGAGGCGCCACTTACGTGCTAAAGTGGGACAACCATAATGCAAGGCGACTGTGCACCAATGAGGTGACTTGGCACCGATGTGAGGGGTCTCCTGTATGTCGATGATGATAGGCACTTGTTTGCAATGATGATAGGCAACCACTTGGGCCGGAACACACCCATGTGCTAGAGGCAACGGGATAGCTCACTCAGCTTGGGCAAGGGGCTGGTGTGGTGAAGGGTCATGCTTGAGCCAAGCCCGCATGCCAAGCCTCCCTTGAGTAATGGTAGCGCAGTGCCGATCCAACACTATCCCCATGAGCAAGTGTGCGCCCATGAGGAACCCTGGTAGCCATGCTAGCCATTAACCAGGGCCGCCCCGCAAGGGGATGAAGGTCTAGGAGTGCCAAGGTTAGGAACCCAAGGAGGTCGACAACCCTTCCTCAAAGAATACGTTAAGCTTTTGGTGGTCTGCCTGAAGATAACATCAATTCTCCTAAAAATCTTACAGGCAAAAATGATGGTGATGTCTCTAATGTAAGCCTACCAAGCGTAGGTAAGGCTAAGCCTGTGTCAGACCGTCACAGGCTCCCCCACTCAATTCATTGTCATCCTCGACAATGACTCCTTCCGTGAATGGGCATTTGAGTCCCGCGCCATCCACTCTTTTGCCAGTTCTAGGGCTCGCCTGGCCAACCCGGGTCTTGCCTATGTTGGTGTCCATTTATGGGGATGGAACCATTTCACTATGCCAGCTTGCCTGGACTTCACCTCCCAGTGTTGAGGTTACTCAAACCATGCAATGGCTATGCCGTTGAACTGTGAAAGAAGGGCCCTCGAAGAAATGTGTGTGGTGCTTCGCGGAGGTCTGCCCCATGTTTCATCTTACCTCAAGGCTCGACCGTCTTCTTGGTAGCTTTTTAGTGATGCTACCGAACACGCTGATAGGTCCACTCCTCATGTTGGCGATGACTTGGGTACCCTTTCACCATGCTGGCCTGTAGACTTCACCTCGCCGACTCGGGTTACTCAAACCTAAACATGGCTTATGCTCTCTTGGCCCTCGAAACTACGCTTCACCTCGTCGTCTTGTGCTACATCTTCACACCGAGGGGGCCCCACTGCTGCTGATTCAAGGAGACTTGACCGCTTCAAATGTGAGTGTGGCAACTTTTAACCATGAGCTGCCGAACATGCACTCGCCTGATGATGAGCTTCTACTGCTGCAAGTGTTCTGCCTAAAAACTGAGCATGTCCACCTGATACTTTTCCGATGTAGGGCTGCCATGCTCCAATGGCTAGTGTATCCATATTCCTATCAAGACTCACACATCTGCCCCCGCATGAGGACAACAACCAATGCGTCTGCCCCAGCAAGGGAAGCTGTTTTAGTGTCATTGGAATGGGGACACAAACAATGAATGTCCTCTTGCTAGGCTTGATAAGCAATTTTCTCAGGCAGTATACCTACATTCCTATCAAGGCTCACGCGTCTGTCCCCGCATGAGGACAACAACCAATGCGTCTACCCCCGCAAGGAAAGCTATTCTAGGGTCATTGGAACGGGGACACGAACAATGAATGGCAACTTGCTAGGCCTGATTTGAAATCTACTCGATCCTCGGTGGAAGTGCCTATGGACCGCACCCCACAATGTGCTGGTTGTCAGGATGACCGCTTCAACTGGCTCTCGGCTAATCTACTGAAAACCAACTACGGCTGCAATTGGCCAACTCGCTCTAATACCAACTATCATGGGGGTAGTTCTACAATGGAAGAAACTCGTGTGGCATCCAGGCCAAGGTAGGCCAGGACAAGCCTTTATGCGCTTAGAGGCTAGGAGTTGCCAAATGGGATGGCTCCACCAAAGTCAGTAGCACTAGATCATGACCTCAAGTCCAATGGCCGAGGCACTCTCCTGGCTTAGACCGGTCCATGGGAGGCACCACTTACGTGTTAAAGGGGGACAACCATAATGCAAGGTGATTGTGCGTCGATGAGGTGACTTGGCACCAATATGAGGGGTCTCTTGTATGTCGATGATGACGGGCACCTATGTGCCATGATGATAGGCAACCGCTTGGGCTAGAACACACCCATGCGCTAGAGGCAACGGGATAGCTCACTCAGCATGGGCAAGGGGATGGCATGGTGAAGGGTCATGCTTAAGCCAAGCCCGCGTGCCAAGCCTCCCTTGAGTATCAGTAGTGCAGTGCCGGTCCAACACTGTCCCCATGAGCAAGTGTGCGCCCATGAGGAACCCTGGTAGCCATGCTAGCCATTAACCAGGGCTGCCCCGTAAGGGTATGAAGGTCTAGGAGTGCCAAGGTTAGGCACCCAAGGAGGTCGGCCAACCCTCCTCAAAGAGTACGTTAAGCTTTTGGTGGTCTGCCTGAAGATAACATCAATTCTCACAAAAATCTTACAGGCGAAAATGATGGTGATGTCCCTAACATAAGCCTACCAAGCGTAGGCAGAGCTAAGCCTGTGTCAGACCATCACAATGTGGCATCCTTGGCCAGCTCAACCATCACTTGAACACCACTCCCTCAGTTCCAAAGTCGAGGAGTGTTGTGCTCGTCCGTGACTAGACATGGAAGAGTTCTATAGTCCTCGATTGAGGAACTTTAATTTCTTCAAGTTGACTGGCCTAGAGTAAGGCCGTTTTTTCAAGTGGACCTGTTAATTTAATGCTCTTGTTGCTTCTAATATCGGTCATCAGATGTATCATTTCATTTTCCCCAGGTCACATGTGTGTGAAGGGCGGCATTGAATTGGCGTCATTGATTTGAGCTGATTTGGACCGTTGATCCCCTTTATAAAATGGGAGGTAACGAGCCATTTTACTTTGTCATTTTGAGTAAGTGATCTTATGAGCTCATTGTGAAATAGTCCTCGACAGGTGCTTTAGGTGTTTTGTGGTGTAATCTCTTCAGTAAGATGTGTTCATCTTCCTCGTCTTCTTGTTCCTCCTCTTCATCTAGCTCTTGTATGTCAAGTAGTGAATCCAAGATGAGGTCTCATCCCAAGGCCATTGTGCTCGTGATCCGTGAGACCAATGCCTAGGGGGCCGAGGTTGATGGACCTAAGGTTGAGGGTGCCATTGCGGATGAGGTCATAGCCTTTCAAGAGGCCAAGGTCGGGGAAACTGACGAGAACAAAGTAGAGGTTGTGTTAACCACTTCATGTCTTCACCTTGTAGATTGACTCCTAGGGACCTGGTCCGAATCAAGGCCCTTTACTGTATTCCCGAGGAGTAAAAGTTGAGGTGCATTGGTATTGGTGAGAGGGCTACCTCAGCTTGGTCAAGAGAGCTTTGCATATATGAGCATAGCCTAAGAGTCGGGCTGAGGTTCCCAGGGAGTGAGGGTATCACAATGGTGCTGAGGTGCTACTACATCCAGCCAATCCAACTAATGCCCAATTCCTTTAGGTACTTGGTTAGCCTCCTCTGCTATTGCTCAGTTCATGATGTGGACATCACCCTACCGATGTTCACATACTTTCTGCACCTAAAGAAGCACCTATAAGGCTATTATTACTTCTTGGCTTGACAACATAATAAGGTGCTAGTCGGAGCCCCCTCCTCAAATAAACACTAGAAGGAGAGGTTCTTCTTTGTGCACCGCCCGAGGGTAAAGCCATTTCCTACCGAGCTATCAATCCTGAGGACCAAGGCAAAGGTACTGGTTGAGACTGAGCTATCTAGGGAGGAGTTTGTAGCCAATGGGTGGATAGAGTGGGTCAACATGCAAGAGTACATGTCATTCTTCTTGTTTCATTTCTTTAGATTTGATTGACTTATTTTCTTTGGCAAATTAGGATGTCATTGACAAGGAGGATAGAACAAGACATATGTAGGCTGCCGTGTAGAGAAGGGTGGCGGCTCAGTAGCAACATAGTCTTGAGGTTGCAAACCGTCGGTCGAGCAAGAGATCAATGCTGTTTGAGGGAGGCATGGTGGACGTTGAATCTGATGGGTCTCCACCATGGTACGTGCCATGGAGAGGTTTCAAAGTCCTATCTCCGGGTCTAGTAGAGCTGGCGGTTGAGGTGTATAGGCCAAGCTGGAGTGTTTGGCTGGAGGACACTCTAGAGACCAAGGGCTTGCTTGAGCAATTGTCTAGAGGCAGACATTCTACTGCCTAACATCCATAGAGAGGCCAATGATTGCACAAGTGGGGTGCTGGAGAGCACATCCATTCGGAAGTCCATCGCGGTAAGGTTTCCATATTGTCTCCTCTATTCTTTGGTTTATTTGGTCATGCTAATTGACTTTGTGTTTCTTATCTACATGTGCGGTGACGACATTGGTTGACAGGATGCACACCCATCATCAAATGGCCAAGGCTTGGGAGGTCAAGTTCTCCCATTTGTAAGCAAAGATGGCTAAGCTGAGACAAGCGGCGGCCGCCAAGGATGAAGAGTTATAGCTTCTGAAGGGTCGTGCTCGTGAGCTCAAGGGGGATTGCATCAAGGTGAGGAAGGTGACAGAGAAGGAAGTGGTCTCCAGGTACAAGGAGTTCGAGGAGTTCCAGATTTCCCTTGACAACTTTTCTATAGACTCCTAGTAGACCCGCTTTGCTCGCTTCTAGAGGAGGGTCATGCACCCTAAAATTGTCGTGGTTGTGGAGTGGTATGGGCCCTTTAATGCCAAGCCACCGCCAGCCGAGTAGTCTTCCCTTAATGACAGTGTGGCCACCCCCAAGGAGGTGAACCTTGCAGATAGCATGGCCAGCCTGGATTGATTTTCTTTTTCTCTTCTTTGTTGTACACAACTTGGTATTCCAAGCTTATAATCATTGTATCAACCTTTTACTTGACCTTTTTGCCAAGCATGTTTTATTTTGTTTTTCCCTTCTCTCCTTTTTTTTTATGTTGTTTCACTTCAAAGTGAGGTTGGTCAGTGGAGTCCAATAGGGTGCATCGAGGTCTTTGACTTCGTGGCCTCAGTTTCATGTTGGCTAATGTCTTGGGCCTAACTTACATGGTTGAGGTCTTCGACTTCGTGGCCTCAGTTTTATGCTAGGCTAAATGTGGTCTCTCTAGTAGCCGTGCATGGTGTGGTTCTATAGGCCTAAAGGATGCTCGGTAGTTCTATGACCCACCTACCTTGGCTTTGTCAAGTCTAGTCTTTACGCCATGGAGCTGGTTTTGGTTGGTCACATTGGACTGCCCATTGCTCTGTTATCGATGAAAGATCATGGTTCGGTGATCTATCTTGAGTTCCACGTAGAAGGCTTTGAATTTCTGGTCGATGAACTGATAGCCATTGTCGGTGATGAGGATCGAGGGATGCCAAAATGATAAATGATGTGTTCCTTCCTAGGAACCCTTGGGTGTTCTGCGCAGTGATGCATGCTAGGGGCTTGGCCTATACACATTTTGTGAGATAGTCTACCACGATGAGGAGGTATTTCTTTTGTTCGGTCATAGTGGGTAATGCTCCAAAGATGTTTGTTCCCTATTGGGCAAAAGGCCATGGACTAGGAATGGGCGTAAGGGGAGCTATTGGCTGGTGGTGGAGATTTGAGTGCCTCTAATAGCAGTCACACCTTCGAATGAGCTAGGTTGCATCTTGCTTCATGGTGGGCCAAAAGTAGCCCTGTTGGAGTGCCTTGTAAGCCAGGGTCCGTGCGCCAGGGTGGTCTCCGCAGATACCCTCATGTATCTCCCTAAGGACATAGTCAGCCTCTATTGGAGGGAGACACCTTAAGTAGGGGAGAGTGTGTGACCGATAGTAGAGCTGGCCTTGGATGAGGCAATATCGGGCCGATTTGTAGGCGAGCCTCCTTGCTTTAGTTCGGTCCTTTGGAAGGGTGGCATCCTGGAGGTACTATATGATGGGATCCATCCACGATGGCTCTTGTTGGACTAGGAGGAATATCAAAGTTGCTTCTAAAATGCTAGGCTGCACTAGTGTACATTCTAACTATCGTGCTGAGGTCGGCACACGGTGAGTTGGCAAGCTTTGACAATGCATCAGCCTAGATGTTCTTGACTCTAGGGATCTACTGTATGGAGAAGTGCTCGAGTTGTTGGATGAGCCCTTGCACTTTCTACATGTAACTTTCCATTAGAGTACCATCCATAATTGAAAAGCTGGAGCAAAGCCAAGAGCTAAAGCAGTTCTTTACTAAACCGGGGGCAAACATAATAACAAAAAAACTGGCCATCAGAGTGCTGGTAGAAGTCTACAGGCATCCACTACAATCTTATAGCCATGACCGCAATAGCTTAGAGTTCACAGCGGATGACATGTTAGCCGCTGACCCCAACCACAACAGACCACTATACATCCTTGCAAAAATAAATGGTTTTGAAATAAAAAGATCAATGGTCAACCCAGGAAGCTCTGTCAACCTCATTTCCATCCATACGTTGGAATTGATGAATGTCCGAAAAGAAGATATCAAAAGATTGCCATTAGAGGTGACAGACTTCAATGGGAACGCATCCATCACAGCGGGGTCCATTGAACTACAAATAGCGATCGGCCCGTTCAGCGTCACATAGGAGTTCCAGGTGATCCCAGGGATGACCCCCTACCATGCCCTCTTGGGACGCCCGCTAATACATGCCTTGGCCCTCATCCCTTCAACACACCACCAGTGCGTCAAAGCCAAACATCAGGGACAATCAATCAGAATTTCAGCCACCAGGGCCCCCTTCGATAAGTCAGAAATGCACCTACAAGATACTATCTAGTTCACGGAACTGGTGGACGAAGGGGAGACAAAAAGAGCCAAGGTTGAAGGGGTGAATCTACCTAACCTCATAAAGAACAAGCCTGCGGAGACCGTTGAGAGAAAGAAAAGAACTAGGTGCATCTGGGTGATGGGGACTGATGGAAATGATTACTACACCATTGTTGCAGGTTACGAGGACAGCGAACCACCAGCAACCAAGAAGGTCATCCCTGAGGTATGACTTTATAAATTATGACTTATCCTATGATACTGAAATCTACTAAGAATGAAAAGGTAACTTTATTGCAATTTGTAACCGTTGCCAAATGTTTTTTCAAAAAACCCATCCCTGATGTTTGGTCCTCTTTAGTTTCTCTTCAATCTCTGATTGCTTGCAAGATCATCCTCCAAGAAAGTACATATTGAACTACAGTTCCCCCTTTCAAATATATTTGTGTAATTCATTGCTAATACACATACATGTTATCTCTTTTCTGCCAAAAAGTCATCATAATCATCTAACAAAGAACTCTAAGTAATGTTTCAACTAGCATTATTTCATTGCACCATCCTCGCAAACCAATGTTGTTGTAGTAATTCCAGCAGACAATGAAATAATCTCTGAGCATGATGCAAAGGTACGACATCCATTTAAGTCACAAATATACCAAATAGAAAACCCAACAAACATACACATATAAAGATAACATGAACAATGATAGGAATTAAAGGAAGATGCCTTAGAGTACTACGGTGAAGTCAGGGCACCCCCCAGGTGCATGATAGATTCCGTTGACATTGTAGAAGAACCGTTAGAAGAAATCAACCTAGCAGCCAATGGAACAGAGATACATATCGGCCAAACTAGTAGCTGAGGACAAAGAAAAACTTATCCTACTATGGAGAGGTAAGGAAATCTCCTTATCGAAAAACCTTAAACCCAATAAGCTAGTCTAATCTGTGTACCTTCACAGAGTTTTAGGTTGTCTTCACTTAGTCATACGACCAAATGCTGGGACTAGACCTATATCTCGCTAGATATTCATTGTGTAGAGATCCCAAGTACCGGCCAATAAAGCAGCCACAGAGGATTTTCAAGTTGCAAATAACCTTGAAGATTAAAGAAGAAGTAGAACAGCTCTTGAAAGTAGGTTTCATCAAGCCTATAGCACATACACAGTGGCTAGCCAATATAGTACAAGTAAAGAAGAAGAAAGGATAGCTCAAGTTAGTATTCCCTACCTAGTCATTTAGCAATAGTACACCACCCAAAAATTAACCTCACCTTACCGCAGGTGTTGTGTCGACTTTAGAGACTTAAACAAGGCCTGTCCAAAGGATGAGTTCCCTCTACCCAATATGGAGACAGTGAACCCCTGAGTCCATCACCATGGGCTCTTAATGGGCCCAACATTTACACTAAATGGTCCTTGGGTCAACCCACCTTATAAAAGCCCAAGGACTATGGGCAAATGCAAGATTAGCCCATCAGGTATTACCCTCAATGGTGTTACACGTAACTTCTCAGCCCATAATGATCAAGCATTGCTCGACAAGAGAGGACCTCTCCCTGGGCTGCAAGGTACAGTGCTGCACTCTCTACTCACATGGATCCCAGGAATTAAAACCTTTTGCAAACATTTTGAAACCATAATATATATATATATATATATATATATATCTATATATATATATATATATATATATCTATATATATATATATATGTATATCTCTATATAAATATATTTTGCAAAATAAATTTCAACAGTTGAAATCGATTGCCGGCAGTTTTGGTTTCCATCAGAGAGGCTGATCTTGTCACTATGATCACCCACTCAGATGAATTCTCAGACTATCCCAACATACCCAGGTTTTGACTCCCTCTAAGAATCTCACTGATTGGCATATCAAAGACAACCCAATCCAACACCTAGTGCAGTATCATAATCGAGTCTAGAGGTCAGGTGTAACATTCTAGTTTTGCCCATCTATCTCCAAGGTCCAGGGCAATACTGGAATTCTAGTCCGGTTTAAGGTTTCAAGAAACCCACACTACATGTACCTCAGGTCTCACCCTGGCAGCTGAGACAAGCCACCCCAACCAACTTGGTGGCACATCAGTGTCAGCCTTGGCAGGATAAACCTCCCCAAATCTATCCAACGGCTATGAAGATTCTAAACTAACACGAGTCTCATATGTGTCTAGTTTAAGGGTATTACACAAAAACACACCATAATAACATGAATCAAATATGTACTTTATTCATTTACATTAAATGTCATAATGTACATCATTCTGATTGGAGCTAAGGGCATGCACTATCTAATAGAAAATATAGTTTTCTAAAATAAGGAATGTGATTCCCACGTGGGAGAGAGAAATTTTTTAAATTTCCCCCAACCTTCATACAGGGTTCGGCCAGCCATATGATGGATCTCTCATCCCTTCAGTGGTATCAGAGCCAGGTTCAAATCTTGAACCAAAGTTAACCAGATCTGGAACTGCGCAAATGGGCAGAAGGCGTTCTACCCTATTTGTGCAGATTAGCATTTTTCTAGGAAATCGATTCCCATATTTTTGGGCGATTGATTTGAAATTAAATATTTATAAATCTGAATTATATTTAGAATTCTTCTACATATTTTTCTTGATTTTTGGGTTGTTCGTACAATGGAGATCAAAATCTTTAATGGCACAAGAAATCTGCGTTTTTGTTGTTCTTTTACTTTCTTGGTTTGTAAATAAATTTTTTTTTAATTTTAGATAGAATGTATATGAATTTAATTTGATATAATATTAATAGAAATTATGTTTTCTATTTTATTCCATTCGAAATTGAAGCAGAAAACACAAGGAGTTTTTGCATATTAGGGTTTGTCCATCTACGATTTGCAATTTTGGAAACTGCAAGCTGTGATCTGACTTTTGTTTTACAGGGTAGCAGTCCTATGAACAGCCCTCCTACTGATGGTTAATTGCAAGATGCAATTCAGCCCATACCTGTAAAACCCAGTTTTAATGTGTTAAAATTGCTTTAGCCCATTTTCATCATAAAAGCTATATGGGCCGAACCACTCATTGCAATTCAACCCGTATGCCTAGATAATATTAATTAGTAATATTATGGATAATTATGGGCTTTAACTATGGGTTTTACAATTATTAATTGATTGGATCAATTATGTTGTTCCTGCATGTGATGTATGGATGTGTGATGTGCAACGTTCATGGACCATAAGTGCTTGGCCCATGCTAAAATGATAGTGGCTCTTACGCACACCATGGCTGAATGCATATCATTGCCATGGTGTCCTTAAGATCATTGGATGATCTCCCTTCATGGTGGGCTCACACCAGCTTCCTCCCCAAGAGGAACCATGCGGATCCCTAGTCGTTTAGGGCCCACTTAAATCTGGCTCTATGAAAGTCAGTGGGAGCCACATTGGAATGACTTAAATCAAACTAGGGTGTAATATTTCATTCCCTCCACTGAAATATGAATGCATGTGATAGGGAGAATCATATGATGAACTCTCTAAAGGCCTTCCATCATTAGCATGAAGATGGGTCCTTCAGTAATGAGGAAACATACCATAAAATTGGACTATCCATTTGCTGTTGGATCTATTTTATTGTTTCATAAGATGATAGGGGTGTCATAGACCGATGTGGTAGGGGCCTATCCTAAAATGGAAGACTCTCTCACGGTACCTTGGCATTCACAAATGTGATGGGTGAGCACTTACTGGACAGAAAGGTTTAACCTAAAATGGCAATGAACCTTGTTTGATAGAGGCCAAAGGGAAAGCTCATAAGATGAGTGGATATGATCCTTCACAGAAATGTGGTGGGGTTATGTAGCTGAAACAGTTGGCTCCATGCACCCTATGTGATTTCTCACATTTCTAGAGAAATAATTCGCAATCTCCATCACTGAGATATGAGGGAAATCTCGGAGATGAATAAATGGAAATGGAACATAGATTAAAAGTCATATCTATGTAGATAATATGAATCAAATAAGGTCGTGGACTAATATTTTCTTTTTATCAAAAATGGCAAATGGACAATTTGCTAAATAGTTGAACTACAACAAACTTAAGGGCCCAAACTACGTTGACTGGTATCGTAACCTTATGCTGGTCCTGACATCTAAAAAATTGGACAAAGTGACTAAAAACCCTACTCCAGATCATCCGGGTGATAGGGCTTCTGAGGCCCGCAGGAGGGACTATCAAGAATGGGAAGAGAAAAATTCCCTTGCCCATTGCTACATTATAGCATCCTTAGACAATCCGATATAGTGACAATTCGATCAGATCGATTTGTTGAAGGATATCTTGTACAGTCTGAGGATGATGTATGAGGAGCATAATCGTTCCACTTGTCAAAAGGTCTTGAAACAGTTCATGACCACGGAGATGTCCAAAAACTAGCAAGTTCATGACCATTGTCTTAAGATGATGGGATACATCAATGAATTTGAGGCTCTTGGATCCAGGCTTGATCATGTCACTAAATGTTGACGCCATCTTGAATTCTTTGCCTCATTCCCTTAATCAGTTCATCATGAACTATAACATGAATAAGCTAAATGTTAGCATCCAGGAACTTAGCAATATGTTGTAGAGGGCCAAGGAACTGATCAAGAAAGACGAGCCCATTGCCATGCTTGTTGAAGCTGGTAAATTGGGCAAGAAGAAGAGGAAGGCAAAGAAAAAGCCTCAGAAGAAAGATACTAAATCCAAAAGGCAGAGGAAGGATAAAGCATCGGATGCTTGTCACTTCGGTAAGCAGGCCGACCACTGGAAGAGGAACTACCCACGGTACCTAGAGTCCAAGAAACAAGGTGACTCTTTACAACTATAGGAACTATAGAGTTAATTTTCAAAGAAAGATTTATTGTACTGAAATATTGTCTTTATGTACCTAATTTGAGAAGAAATTTGATTTCTATTTCAAAACTGTGCGCGGATGGATATTCTATTCTCTTTAGTAATATGATTACTTTCAAAAGAAATAACAAATTCCTCTAATACGGAGAACTTGAGAATGGTCTCTATGTTCTCCATCCTTCTCTGGAAACTAACATAACCGAAACTATGTCGGATGATATTCCCAAGAAAAGAACCCGTGATATAGTTAATCCCACATGCCTGTGGCATTACCGACTTGGCCACATCAACATAGATCATATCACAAGTTTGGTAAAGGATGGTCCTTTGGATTTTCTAACTGTAGAAGATCTTCCAACTTGTGAACCTTGCCTTTAGGATAAGATGACAAAACAGCCATTTAACAGTAAGCCTGAAAGACATACAAGCATGCTTGACCTTATACATACTGATGTATGTGGTCCCATGAGTGTTAGGACACATAACTAGCATGTTCATTTCATAACATTTACCGATGATTACTCACGGTATGGTCACATGTACCTAATAAGACACAAGTCTGAATCCTTTGAAAAGTTCAGAGAGTTTAGACAAGAGGTTGAGAAGCAGTTAGAGAGAGAAATTAAGACCCTTTGATCGGATTAAGGTGACGAGTATCTCTTTGATGAATTCAGGGAATACTTAAAGGACAATGGGATAATATCACAACTAGCACCTCCTACTACACCACAACTAAACAGTGTGTCAGAGAGGAGGAACCAAACTTTATTGGATATGGTTTGATCACATCTCGTACACTCAGAATTACCCAAATCCTTTTGGGGTTATGCATTAGAGACTGTGATATACGTGTTGAACCAGGTTCCAACCACATCAGTTCCGAAGACTCCTTATGAGCTTTGGATTGGTAAGAAACTAAGTGTGAGACACTTAAAGATTTGGGGTTGTCCAACACATGTTAAGAGAACGAGTGCGGACAAATTAGAATCCAAGACTAGCCGTTGCCTATTCATAGGCTACCCCAAAGGCTCTGTGGGTTACTTATTCTATGACCTAGGAGAACATAAGGTGTTTTATTGTGAAAATGCCCATTTCTTGGAAGATGATTACATCTTGAAAAATCATTGTTAAGGAATTGTTCTTGATAAAGAGAGCTTAGGGGTAGTGGGAGATGTCCCACAAACTCTAGTTAATGACCAACCTAGAAGATCTACCTGGGTTTCTAGGCCTCTAGTTCATTTTAGCTATGACCAAGAAAGTTACTTGGCGGAAGCCACGACCAGTGAGGAGGATCCCGTGACTTATACGGAAGCAATGTCGGACATAGATTCCTTGAAGTGGGTAGATGCCATGAGAGCTGAGATGGACTTAATGGAGACCAATGGAGTCTGGACTCTGGTAGATCCGCCTTTGGGGTAAAAGCAATTGGTTGCAAATGGACTTATAAGAGGAAGAAGGGCCCCGATGGTAAGGTTGAGACGTACAAGGCTCGTCTTGTGGTGAAAGGGTACACTTAGAAATAAGGAATTGATTATGAGGAAACCTTTTCGTTGGTGGCCATACTTAAATCCATTAGGATCCTGCTAGCTGTAGCAGTGTACCTTGATTACGAGATTTGGCAAATGGATGTCAAAACTGCATTCCTAAATGAAGATCTTAGTGAAGATATCTATATGCAGCAACTGCAAGGTTTCAAAGCTGCGGGTCAGGAACACATGGTATGTAAACTAAATCGATCCATATATGGACTTAAGCAAGCTTCTAGGAGTTGGAACATTTGATTTTACTCTACCATAAAAAAGTTTGACTTTGAGCAAAATCTGGATGATCACTGTGTATACAAGAAATCCAATGGGGATAAGGTTACGTTCTTGGTTCTGTATGTAGATGACATTCTACTCATTGAGAATGATGTAGGAATGTTGACTACGGGGAAAGTATGGCTTTCACAGTAATTCTCCATTGAAGATCTTGGAGAAGCCTCATACATACTAGGTCTTCGACTCTATAGAGATAGATCGAAGAGGATAATAGGATTATCCCAATCTGCTTACATTAACAAGATAGTCAAGAGATATAGCATGGAGAATTCCAAGAAAGGAAATGTTCCTTTTAGGCATGGAGTCACTCTCTCCAAGGATATGTCTCCCAAGACTCCCGAAGAGATTGAAAGCATGAAGGACGTTCCCTATGCCTCAGCTCTAGGGGGCATCATGTATGCCATGTAATACACTTGTCCTGACATCTCTCAGGTAGTGAGCGTGGTAAACAGATTCCAGTTAGACCGAGGGCAGGAGCATTGGGCTGCTGTGAAAAACATACTAAAATACCTTCAAAGAGCAAAAGCGTTTTGTCTAGTATTTGATGGTAGTTCACTACAGATCCAGGGGTATACTGATTTTGACTTCCAGTCAGATTTAGATGATAAAAAGTCTACATCTGGTTATGTTTTCACGATAGGATTGTGTGTTGTTTGTTAGAAAAGTAGCAAACAGGGGTCCATGGCGGATTCCACAATCGAAGCCGAATACATTACCGCAAGTGAAGCTGCCAAAGAAGTTGTATGGATGAAGAAGTTCATTCATGAATTGGGAGTAGTTCCATCCAGCACATTACCCATCCAGTGTTGTGTGACAACACTGGAACCATTGCTCTGGCTAAGGAGCCACGAGCCCACTCTAAGTCAAAGCACATCGACAGGAAGTACCATGTACTGCGAGAGAGAGTTGGAAGAGGGGACGTCCTAATTCAGAAGGTAACATCAGCGGAAAATGTAGCAGATCCATTGACTAAGCCACTAACACAGAAAGACTTGGCAAAACTAGAATGTTACACCTGACCCCTAATCTCGATTATGATACTGCACTAGGTATCGGATTGGGCTGTCTTTGATATGCCAGTCAGTGAGATCCTTAGAGGGGGTCAAAACCTGGGTATATTGGGACAACCCAAGAATTCATCTGAGTGGGTGATCATAGTGATAGGATCATCCCCTTTGTTGGACAAAGTTAATGATCGGGGATGCACTCTCTTTGATGGAAACCAAAACTACTGGCAGTCGATTTCAACCGCTGAAATTTGTTCTACAAAATATATTTGTATAGAGATATACATATATATATATATATATATATATATCTGTTATGGTTTCAAAATGTTTGCAAAAGGTTTTAATTCTCGGGATCCATGTGAGTAGAGAGTGCAGCACTATACCTTGCAGCTGAGGGAGAGGTCCTCTCTTGTCGGGCAGTGTTTGATCATTATGGGCTGAGAGGTTAATTGTAAGACCATTGAGGGTAATACCTAATGGGCTAATCTTGAATCTGCCCACAGTCCTTGGGTTTTTATAAGGTGGCTTGACGCAAGGACCATTTAGTGTAAATGTTGGGCCCATTAAGAGTCCATGGTAATGGACTTAGGGGTTCATTGTCTCCTACAGTGAATTCGGCTAAGCCTTGTAATAGAGACTGGGCTGAACCCATGTGGCTCATGTGTAGATCAATGTTTGGGTCCAACACAATACAAGGATATCCAACTGGGTAGTAGTTTGGAGGGTAAGTGAGCATATAGACTTAATGGGCCTAAAGCTCAATTCAAATTGGTTTAATTAGATTAATTAAAGAGGGGCAGTTCTAGGATTTAGATCAACATATAGGATAAGGGATTGTCCCTATCAACTCAGAGAGTCTAGATCCAAATAGAGATTTGGATCAGGAAACTCCTAATTAGATTAGGTGGGCTAATCTTTATCTGCAGATAAGATAAGGGATTATCCTTATCTCTTAAAGAGAGTCCAAATCCAAATACAAGATTTGGATTAGGAAACTTCTAATGGGATTAGGAAAACCTCTCTTTAAGGCTATAAAAAGAGAAACAGGGTGAACCTCCAGTTCATCCATCAGTCTACTAATTTAGGAGAGAAGACAACATACAACTTGACTACTTCTATCTTCTGCTCTTGCTCTCTCCTGCTCCTGCCACCATACCAGTTCGATCTCTACTTGTGGGAGCGATCAAGAAGAGTTCTTGATATTACCTTTTGGTAGAAAAGGTAATTTAAAGTCGTGCTCACTAGCCCTCCATCAGATTCTTGCTGAAGAATCAGGTTCTTGCTGAAGAGCCATCTTGCTGATTCTGTTTCATCCTGCACCATGTCATCTTTGGTGGAAGCAGTCTTTAGATCTACCCTTGGGCGTGAACACCTTCATTGGAGGTTATTGTTACTTCGTATCAGGTATAATCCTTCACTCCCTTTTGGTTTCAGATCTGGTATGGTTAGTTTTCTAAAATAGGGAATGTGATTCCCACGTGGGAGAAAGAGAAATATTTTAAATTTCACCCAACCTTCCTGCAAGGTTCGGCCATCCATATAATGGATCTCTCATCCCTTCATCAAGTTAGTATTCCCTACCTTGTCATTTAACAATAGTACACCACCCAAAAAACTAACCTCACCTTATCGCAGGTGTTGTGTCGACTTTAGAGACTTAAACAAGGCCTGTCCAAAGGATGAGTTCACTCTACCCATTGTGGAGGTGTTGATAGATTTAACTGCGGGACATGAGCTCTTCTCCTTCCAAGATGCCTATAGCGAGTACAACCAGATATTTATGGATCTTGCTGATGCACCCCACATAGCCTTTAGGACACCGATAAGGAATTGTTATTACAAGATGATGCCCTTTGGCCTGAAGAATGGTGGAGCCACATACTAGAGAGCGATGACTAGTGTCTTCCATGGCATGATGCACAAAGAAATCAAATTTTATGTGGATGATATAGTTGTCAAAGCAAAGAATATGGAGGATCACTCTGATGTCTTGAGGAAAGTATTTACCCAATGCAGGGCTTTCAAGCTAAGGTTAAACCCATTAAAATGTGCATTTCAAGTGCAGTCAGTTAAGTTCTTGGGTTACAGAGTGGACCAAACAGGGATACACTTGGATGAGAGTAAGGTCAAAGCCATCTTAGATCTCTCAGCTCCAACTAATGAGTCACAATTGAAAACTTTCTTAGGAAAGGTTTCATACCTAAGGAGATCCATCCCTGGCCTCGCGCATGCAACGTTGCCTCTAATGAAGCTAGTCAAGAAGTTTGTCGAGTTCAAGTGGACCCAGGAGCATCAGCAAACATTTGAGCAATTAAAAGCAACCCTTGCTAGGGCCCCAACCATGTCACTGCCCAAGGATGGGTGAGAATTTAGGATATACATCACAATAGGCTTAGAGGCCATAGGATGCTGACCACTATCCGCAAGAGTACGGAGTCGTGCAAGTGATATAGTAAGGAATACAGAATCGTTCCCATGAGGAATGAATTATTTAGCCACCTATTGATTTTTTCTCAACTTGTTTAAAGCAATGATCAATTTGGGTTTGCGATTTAAGGAATTTAAACTAGCGCTACTGATTAAGGAAATTAAATGACAACAACCAATAATTTAAACAAAATCAATAAAAAAGTTGCTAGGGGATAATCCTATCACGATCATCAAGATTCAATATCAATAAAATCTCACAACGGTTGTTATGTTCCAAGGTGTTTCCTAAAAGCACTAGTCGATCTTTCTCAAGAGTCGATTAGCTAAACCTATGTTCAATTAAACGGAATTACAATCAATGAATTTTCATTCTTTCAATCGAAATCCTCTTTGCATAAACACAAGCTATTAATACACCTACAAGGAAATCATACCAACAAATGATCTCTACCTAATTATTGATCGAATAAGGGTTATTAGTTCCACCTCAATTATCATCTCTCAATGAATAATCTTGATTAAAGAACAAATCATTGGTGATCAATCAATGATAAGTAATAAGCACAAATAACACAATATAACAAGAACCTCATCAATTTTATTAATGAATGAAAATCAATGCAAGATCAAGTATTAATCCCTAACCCCTCATGATGTAATTAAGAACAAACAACATCCCAATATCAAGAGTAAACATGATGTTACAAGAGGAAAAGAAAGTATCTTGCAACCGATCTCTCAATCTTGGCTCAAGAATCTTCAATCATGTCTCCGCCCTTGTTTTCTTGTGTTTTCCTTTTTCTTCTTCTCTTCGAATTGAGTGTGCTTTGTTCAAAAAGATCTTTTCCTCCTCTCTTCTTCTCCTAGTTTTTTTTTCTTCAAGGGTTTGAACCCTAATTCTTTATTTTTCTTTTCTTTTTATACCTTTTCTCCTCAACCTCCCTTCCTTCTCTAAAGCTAGCTGCCTTTGGAGCCTCTCCTAGGCTATGGATTGGGCTTCTATTCTTGGTGGGCCAAATTGCAGTTGGGCTGTTCTCCTTGATGGGATGAACTGCTGTTCAGACATAAGTTTCGGTTGGGCTGTAGTTGGGTGTGGAGTTTTGCACTTTAATCCCTGATCTTTATCAGCTTGTCCCAAATTGGCCTAGAACTTTCATCTTCGGTGATTAGTTATCTAAAAAGTGACAAAACATCTGAATGAATTAAATTGACTCATAAATACCCAAATTAAGGATAGAATCTCAACAATTAAGCCTAAGAACACCCCAAATTCTTATGAATAACTTAAGCTTATCAAATGCCTATTAGCGTAGGAGGACAATGATAGAGTGGAACTCCCGATAATACTATGCCAATAGGACTCTCAAACCAGCCAATAAAAATTACTCCCACATGGAACAACAATGTCTAGCGCTGGTTTTCGCTACACAAAAGTTTAGACACTACATCCTAGGCCAAAAAGTCAGGCTGATCACACGGAATAACCCAATCAAGTTCTTCATGGACAGACCTCCCCTCTCCAGTGGACTTGTCAAGTGGATGATGCAATTGAATAAGTATATGATAGAATACACCTAGCCAAGGGCTATCAAGTATCAAGCAGCAGTAGATCTATAGACCACCTTCCCCTCAATTGGTGATTTTCCTATATCAAATAGTAGTGAGTGGGTCCTGACCTTCGATGGGAGTAGCACTAGCACCTAAGCCAGCACCTGGGTTACCCTAACCTCACGTAACGAACACACATCTGTCGATTCCTTCAAACTCTAGTTCTCCTATTCTCACAACATATCTGAATACGAAGCCCTTGTCTTAGGTCAGATCAAAGCAGTAGAAGCCGGTGCAAAGAAGATAAAAGTGATTGGTGACACTAAATTGGTGATTGGCCAGTTGGATGGAAGCGCAACAATAAAAGAGGTGACCATTTAGTCATATAGGACCCTGATCCAAAGGCTAGTCCGCAGCCTGGACATAGATGCTTAGGAAAATTGGAGGCTAAAGCAGTCCTGAACAAAGTACATAAGACCCATTGTAGGGACATCACAAGTCCGAAAACTACATAGGTTACGGTATTACTAGCCTACAATAAAGTGGGACTCCACTAAGGTGTAGCGGGAATTTGGTAAATGCATCCCATGAGTAGACGAAAGAGAATGCCTCGTGGTTTGTGAGGAGGACTGGTGGAGGATGTACATAGACTACCTAGAAAACTACACATTGCTCATTGATACTACATTGAGGAGGAGGTTATTATCTAAGGCCAAACAATTCTACCTCCAAGATGGAATGCTATATAAAAAGTTACACATAGGAAAGCCTTTATGATGCCTGGCTAGTGATGAAATTGAAGAATTACTAGATGCAGTCCATAAATCCAAACTAGCAGCCTATTAAGGACAGCTAGCGCTATACAATCACATCCTACACTTAGGTTTCTATTGGTCAACCATGATGTAGGATATGCAGAGACACGTGCGCATATGCCATAAGTCCCAAATCCATGGCGAAAGAATTCATAAACCCGCCAATAGTCTCAACCCAGTCATCACACCCTGGCCATTCCATACTTGGGGGGTAGACCTCATAGGCAAGATGCATCCCCCTTCCAGAGGGTACTGCTACATCATAGTGGCCATAGATTATTTCACCAAATGTGTAGAAGCCATACCCCTACGAAGAATCTACATAGAAAACATAGCCAACTTCATAAGGTAGAATGTGGTCCATAGATTTAGAATCCCAATGAAAATCATAACAGACAATGACCTACCCATCAAAAATCAAGAAGTTTGTGACCTTTTAGGGCAATACGACGTGAGACTTGGGACATCAACAACATATTACCCACAAGGCAATGGACAAGCAAAAGCCACAAACAAAACCCTACTAAGGATGTTGAGTAAAATAGTGGTCGATAATCAAAAGGGTTGGATAGAAAATTTGTTAGAAACCCTCTAGGCTTAATGCACCACTATTTGGAAGATCACATAGGCGATGCCCTACTCATTGGTATATGGCCAGGAGGTAGTACTACCAATAGAAATATGGGCTGTATCCACCCGAGTAGCCTTTGTGATGCGTAAGAAAGTCAGACCAGAAGACATGGGCCACTTACTTGTAGACAAGCTCAAAGTCATAGATGAAGCTAGAAACCTGGCCCTACAGAGGCTGACCAAATATAAACAAGCCCTACCTACAAACTTCCACAAACTTTTGAGACCCAAAAACTTCAAAGAAGGAGACAACGTACTCAAAATGGCAATAATTGTTAGGCAAGGCAAGTCTGCAAGAAAATTCGCCCCAACATGGTAAAGGCCGTATGTTAAAAAAGAAGCCCACGCTTTGGGCTATTATGTATTGAAGACTGTAGATACAGAAGAAGAGGATGAAACAATCAATGGCTATTGCTTAAAACCTTACTTCGAGTAATTCTATACTTTTGCAATTCCATCACTGCATGTACTTATTTTATGAGTAAATGAAAAGTATTTTAATGTCTGTGCTTTCTTATTAAAGTCTACTTTTGAATAATTGTGACCAATTAGTACAAGTATCAACAACTTGCATTTTTGTGACAAAGTATCTTTTATAATTCTGTTTGCGATAAACTCTGTATGCATCCCAATGGTTTGAATGTTGTAATCTATTTACTAACTTTCAGATATGCTTTCCATATTTGCTTACACCTCCTGACAACCCTAGGATTACACTCATTCCCGGGAAACCCCGAGAAGGCCCTAGGAACCCCAAGCGCACTTTCATTACCTAGAAACCCCAATAAGGCCGTGGCAACCCATGTTGCGATTTGATTCCCTGGCAACCTCAGGAAGGCCCTAGCAACCCCAGGCATGATTTTATTCCCTAGCAACCCCAGGTGCAATTTCATTCCCTAGCAACCCCAAGAAGGCCCTAGCAAACCCAGGCACGATTTCATTCCCTGGAAACCCCAAGAAAAATTTCATTCCCCGGCAACCCCAAGCGCAAATTTATTCCCTAGTAACCCTAGGAAGGCCCTGGCAACCCCAAACGCGATTTCATTCCCTAGCAACCCCAAGAAGGCCCTGCAACCCCAGGCGGGATTTCATTCCCTAGCAACCCCAAGAAGGCCCTGGCAACCCGAAGCACGATTTTGTTCGACAATTTTGTATGCCCTTAGCTTCAATCAGAATGATGTACTTTATGAGTTTATTGTAAATGAATAAAAGTGCATATTTGATTCATGTTCCCTTGGTATGTTTCTGTGTAATACCCTTAAACTAGACACTTAATGAGACTCATGTTAGTCTAGAATCTTCACAGCCAGTGGGTTGGTCTCAGGAGACCAATCCTGATAAGGCTAACACTATTGTACCACCTAGACTTGATTATGATATTGCACTAGGTGTCGGATTGGGTTGTTTTTGATGTACCAATCAATGAGATCCTTAGTGGGTGTTAAAACCTGAGTATGTTGGCACAGTTTGAGAATTCATCTAAGTGAGTGATCATAGTGACAAGATCAGCCCCTTTGTCGGACAAAGGTAATGAACGGGGATGCACTCTCACTGATGGAAACCAAAACTACCGGTAGCCGATTTCAATTGTTGAGATTTGTTTTGCAAAGTATATTTTATATGAGATATTAAAGTATATATTATGGTTTCTAAAATGTTTGCAAAAAGGTTTTAATTCCTGGGATCCATATAAGTAGAGAGTGCAACACTGTTCCTTGCAGCCAAGGGAGAGGTCCTCTCTTGTCAGGTAGTGTATGATCATTATGGGCTGAGAGGTTAAGTGTAAGACCATTGAGGATAATACCTGATGGGATAATCTTGCATCTACCCACAGTCCTTGGGTGTTACAAGGTGGCTTGGCCCAGGGACCACTTAGTGTAAGTGTTGGGCCCATGGAGCCCATTTGATTGGTTTCAGGGGGTGCACTATCCATAATAGTGTATTTGGCCAGGCCTTGTAACAAAGGCTGGGCCGAACCCATGTGACTGATATGTAGATCAATGCTTGGGTCCCATGCCATACAAGGAAGCCCAATTGAGCAGGAGTTAGAAAGGTTAAGTGAGCACATAAGCTTAATAGGCCTAAAGCCCATTTCAAATTGGGCTATTTAATTTGTTAAATATGGGGCAAATTCTAAGACGGATTAGCAGATAGGATAGGGTCTTAATACTATCCACTAAGAGAGTCCAGATCTGAATGTGATTCAGATCTAGAAACCTCCTAATGAGATTAGGAGAAGGCTAATCTAATTTGTAGTTAAGATAAGGGTTTATCCTTATCACCTAAAGGAATGTCTGATCCAAATCAGATTTGGATCAGCAACTCCTAATTGGATTAGGAGCTGATCCTTTAGGGTTACAAGAGAAGAAAGGGGCGGTAGCCTTTTGTAGATATTATTCACATCCTCTTGAGAGCTAAAAGCATAGAAGAAAGAATTAAGCAACCCTGCAGAATTCTTTCTTGCCGCCCAGTTTGCCAGCTCAATCTCCAGTTGTGGGAGAAGTCAAGATTCGATCTTGACATCAGTTCTTTGAGAAAGAATTGATAGGAAGCTGTGCTCACGTGCCATCCTATTTTTTCTTATGAAGGACAGATTTCTTGGAGAAGAATACTACTGATTCTACTCCATCCTGCACTGCGCCATCTTCAGTGGGAACAGTCTTTGGATCCTTCATTGGGCGTGAACACCTTTGTTGGGAGATATTGTTTCTCGGTATCAGGTATAATCTTCTCCTATTCCTTTTGGTTCAGATCTGGTTCATTTTATGTTTCAAGATTAATCCTTGAAAATATGATTTTCTAAATAGGGAATGCAATTCCTAGTTGAAAGGGAGAGAAAATTTTTGAAATTCGTCCCTTTATTCCGCAAGATTTGGGCATCCATACGATGGATCTCTCATCCCTTTAGATTTCATACCCTGGCAACCCCAAGAATGATCCTATTCCTTGGCAACCCCAAGTGTGATTTCATCCCTTGGAAACCCCAAGAAGGCCTTGGCAACCCTAGGTGTGATCTCATCCCCCGGCAACCTTGGGAAGGCCCTAGCAACTCCAGGCACGATTTCATTCCCTACCAACCCTAGGAAGGCCCTAGCAACCCTAGGCGCATTCATCCCTTGGCAACTCCAAGCACATTCATCCCTTGGCAACCCTGGGAAGGCCCTAAAAACCCTAGGCACATTCATCGCCTGGCAACCTCGGGAAGGCCCTGGCAACCCTAGGCACATTCATCGTCTGGCAACCTCGGGAAGCCCCTGGCAACCCTAGGAATGCTAATATCACCTGACAACCCCAGGCTTGCTCTTACATCATCTGGAAACCCCAGGCTTGAACTTACATCCCCTGGCAACCCTAGGCTTGCACTCATATTCCTTGGCAACCCTAGAAAACCTTTGGGGGGCTTTGTCGACATTAGGTGCAGTTCCTACCCAATTTTTAAAGCGGATACTTTGTCTAACATAAAAATGCAACGGTTCAAAGGGGGGGGGGGTGACAAACTCCACCCTTCCCACACAGCTGACAACAATACTTTGCTAAAGAACAACACTAATCTTGACCATCGCTACCTCACTCCCACAGGAAGGCTCAGATAGCCCTCTCATACGCTAACCAAAATCTTACCCCAAAAGGTCAGATTTGCTAATGAACCTTAATACTCACCTTATAGCAAACTATATGTTGGTCTCTCATACTTGATAAACATTATGATATCGGGACAACTCCTCTCTATAAACACATTAAATATTTTCATTTTGTGTAGCCTTATCACATGATAGATAGTACCTCATGCGATGGAATAACACTGCTTGATCTGCGATAAAGTTTATTATGCAAGTATTAATATTAGCCAAACACTCTTCAATATTAGCAACTATTAGTGACTCGCGCTGTGCCCCCAAGATAAAGGACTCGCGCGATATCATTTTCATTAATACATGATTAGCGACTAATTACGAACACAATGGTGCCCAACTATGATTAACCTCCAGAATACTCTTAAGTAATTATTTGCAACAGAAGACACAAAATGCATAACTTCAGACAATTTGACTACCATTTGACAGTCATACTGAAATGGATTACGACAAAGTCCCATAGACAACATGACCTTCAAAGGAAAAATGCACTACAAACAACTTAGACTATTTCTCATATACGATAAATTTTTATTTGTGATAATGAATCTCTCCGGTAAGCCATAAGAAAGGCTCTCCATAGGAAGCTCCAATACAAAGGATAGATATGATCACGATGAGACAAGTACTTTTATCCTCATAGTCATAACTAAGACACACAACCCCAAAACAACAAAAGGAAAATTCAGCAAAAACATGGTTCTTTATATTCCACTAGCATTTTCTTTACAACAATGATTTTACATTCATGAGCTAGCCCAGCTCCGCCTCATCTCAATGATGGACTCCAAAACCTGGCTGCACCCTTCAAAACTGTTAAGGTCTTCTAAATCTGTCTCATACTCAACAAGGATCCTCTGCTGCCCAGACTGCTCAGCCTTGAGTTCCTCCAACTTACCCACAACCTTAGCGATACTAACTTCAACCACCTTCCGACAAAGATGCACATCCTTCATCGAACGGAACAATACAGATTGCGATACATTTAAACCGGTCTTCCAAAATGCATGAGCCAGAATCACATCCCGGCACTCAATGTGGGACATATTAAAACCCATCGCAGCAAAGATCTTGCAAGCCTCTAGCCAATGGACAAAGTCTGACTAGGAAAGCTCTTTAGCGGGCCAGTTCATTATACAATCCATCATAGTGGCAGCAGTGTTCATAAAGGGATGAGGGGTCCATCACATGGATGGTCAAACCCTACAGGAAGGTAGGGAAAATTTTCAAAAATTTCTCTCTCCCATCTAGAAATCGCATTCTGTATTTTAGAAAACTACATTTTCAAGGATCAATCTTGTACCAAACCAGACTAGATCTAAAACCAAAAGGGAGGAGAGGGATATACATGAAACGAAGTAGCAGTAACTACCAATGAAAGTGCCCATGCCCAAGGAGAAAACTAAAACCCGCTTCCACTGAAGATGACATAGTGTGTGGTGAAACAGGATTAGTAGGATGTCTCTTCAGCTAGAACTGAATTCTTTAACAAGAATGGTGTAGTGGTGTGGCTCATTGTGACACTAGCAAGTTTACTAGCCGTTCAAGTAGTAAAGTAATAAATAGAGTATCATTCCCATGAGGATTTAGGAAACAACTACCGATGCTAAATTGGTCAATGCTTATCTAATTAACAACACAGTATAACTTTATTCAAAAACTAAAATCCTAAGCTAAAATCTACCTAAAACATTGGCTCAAGTGCTTTCAATTCAAGTTAGAAGAGTAAGCAATAAAACCCAATTTCAAGATTCAACAATCAATCAACTTGAGTCATTTGAATAGGCTATGATTAAGCCTTGGTTTGGTATAACCCCAAGGTCATGAACAGCCTCTCTCAAGTGCATGTTCATCCTATGCATGAGTGACGGTTCTTCTATCTCTAGCAAGAATCTAATCATTTATGCATGCATTTCTTCAAACACATCTAAGGCATCAATTCAAATCTAAATTGATCACCGACTGAATTGTGCAAGTTATCTCTAACCCTGCATGCAATTCAGTTCTTGAATAGTAAATCTGAATTCCTAGAGTCTTTCTCAAGTACTCTAAGAATTCCAAGCATTAGATCAAATTGGCCAACCTGAAAATTGAAGATCTGAATTCTCTTTCAAGCAATTCAGATCTTACAAATCTCAGATATGAGATTTCAGATCTGAGTTTTGACAGATAAATTAGATAATCTAATCTAGAATCACCCTCTATTCAAGAAACATCAAGAACAAATCAGATCCATTTGAATGAGAAAGAAATTGATTACTTAATCTGAAATTTTACAGCCTTAAATTCAACGAGAAAGAATGGAAGAGGGAGAGAGAAAAATTTACATCAAAAGAAGTTGAATTCAAACCAAAGAAATATGAAACTAAAAGGAATTATTACATAAGATCTCTAAATCAAAATTCACCAAATTCAAACTCTCATTCTTCTCTTCTTGCTAGCTTGAACTCTGTCAGCCCTTCTCCTTCTCCTTCTTACACCTAACTCTTCTTCTCTTTCTTCTCTTCAAGGTGTTCGAACCCCAAGGGATGGGAGAGCCTTGAACTCAAGCAATTGAACACTTCTCACCCCTGTAGAGGCCTCCTTATATAGAATGGGGTGTATTACACCCCCTTTGAACCTTCTAGAGTGCTCTCTCAAGAACCTTCTAAGGGTTGCCGCCCCTAGCTCCTTTGGGCTACTATTTGGGTTGCAATTAAGCTCCTTCTTAGCATATGTTAGCTATACTCTAGGCTGTTCTTTGGGATAAGAGTGGGCCTACTCTTGCTAGGCCAAAATTTTCTCCTTGTTAGGCTTCTTTCCTTAGGTTTTCCCAAGGAATTAACTTACACTACTTGGGCCGAATTATGCTCTCTTGCTTCCATGGCTGAGCTAGGTTGAATTTGGTAATTTTTGGCCTTTTTTTCTTACCTTTTGCCTTATTTTTCTTGAATTGATTACCCCTGAAATCTTTCTTGTCATTAAGCTAAATTAGGGTAAAATTGAATGAAACTGGTGTAAGAATCTATACAAAGACCTCATAAATTATAGATAAATTGTATGTTCATCAAGTAGAGGGCTGGTGAGCACGACTTCGGATTGCTTCTTCTATCAAGAAGCAATATCAAGAACACTTCTTGATCACTCCCATAAGTGGAGATCGAACTGGGTAGGGCTGGCAAAAACAGGGAAGAACTCTACAGATTGTTGTGGTGTGTAACTGAGGATTTGCCCCCATTATTTATATCCCTCTCAGGATCAGCCTCCTAATCCAATTAGGAGAGAGTTCCTTAATCCAAACCTGATATTTGGATCTAGAATCTTGAATGGATAAGACTTATCTTATCCTTTAATTAACTAACTTAAGCTCAATTCAAATTGGGCTTTAGGCCCGTTAAGGTTATGTGCTCATTTAACCTCTTAACCTGTTGCCCAGTTTGCTCTCTTTGTATGGTGTGGGACCCAAACATTGATCTACACATTAGGCACATGGGTTTAGCCCAACCTTTGTTACAAGGCCTAGCCAAATTCACTATAGGAGATAGTGAACCTCTAAGTCCATCACTATGGACTCTTAATGGGCCCAACATTTATACTAAATGGTCCTTAGATCTAGCCACCTTATGAAAATCCTGGCAAATGCAAGATTAGCCCATTAGGTATTACAGTTAACGGTTTTACACTTAACCCCTCAGCCCATAATGATCAAACACTGCTCGACAAGAGAGGACCTCTCCCTCGGTTGCAAGGAACAATGTTGCACTCTCTACTTACATGGATCCCGGGAATTAAAACCTTTTGCAAGCATTTTGAAACCATAATATATATATATAAATATATTTTGCAAAAACAAATTTCAACGGTTGATATCAACTGTCGGCAGTTTAGGTTTCCATCAGAGAGAGTGCATTCCCCGATCATTTACTTTTTCCAACAAAGGGGATGATCTTATCACTATGATCACCCACTTAGGTGAATTCTCAGACTGTCCCAACATACCTAGGTTTTGACCCCCTTTAAGGATCTCACTGATTGGCATATCAAAGATAGCCTAATCTGACACCTAGTGCAGTACCATAAACAAGTCTAGGGGTCAGGTGTAACATTCTAGTTTTGCCCATCTATCTCTAAGGTCTAGAGCAATACTGGAATTTTGGTCTAGTTCAGGGTTTCAAGAAATCTCACACTGCATGTACCTCAAGTCTCACCATGGCAGTTGAAACAAGCCACCCCAACCAACTTGGCAGCACATCAGTGTCAGCCTTGGTAGGATAAATTTCCCCAGATCTATCCAATGACTGTAAAGATTCTAAACTAACACGAGTTTCATAAGTGTCCAGTTTAAGGGTATTGCAAAGAAACACACCAAAACACATGAATCAATTATGTACTTTTATTCATTTACAATAAATGTCATCAAGTACAACAATCTGATTGGAGCTAAGGGAATATACTGTCTAACAGCTCTCACTTGCACTTAGGTCCAATCGGGTATAAGTCGGAGTCCCATACTTTCAACGTGTTTCTCAAACACTTTCTGTGTTAGTGGCTTAGTTAATGGGTCTGCTACATTTTCCGATGATGCTACCTTCTAAATCAGGAGGTCCCCTCTTCCAACTATCTCTTGTAGTACATGGTACTTCCTCTTGATGTGCTTTGACTTCGACTGGGCTCGTGGCTCCTTAGCCTGAGCAATGGCTCCAGTGTTGTTACACAAGAATTGAATGGGTGATGTGCTGGCTGGAACTACTCCTAATTCCTAAATGAACTTCTTCACCCAAACGACTTCCTTGGCAGCTTCACTTGCAGCAATGTACTCAGTCTCGATTGTGGAATCTGCGGTGAACCCCAGTTTGCTGCTTTTTCAGCTAACAACACATGATCCTATCATGAAAATATAACCAGATGTCGAGTTTCTATCATATGGATCTGATTGGAAATCGACATCAGTATACACCTGGATCTGTAGTGAACTACCATCAAATACCAGACAAAACTCTTTTTTACTTCGAAGGTATTTTAGTATGTTTTTTCATAGTGGTTGAATGCTCCTGCCTTGGGTTAGATTGGTATTTACTTACCACACTCACTACCTAAGAAATGTCAAGATGAGTGCACAGCATGGCATACATGATGCTCCCCACGGCTGAGGCATAGGGAATCTCTTTCATGTCCTCAATCTCTTCGGGAGTCTTGGGAGACATACCCTTGGATATAGTGACCCTGTATCTGAAAGAAACATTTCATTTCTTAGAGTTCTCCATACTGCATCTTTTGACAATCTTGTCAATCTAAACAAACTGGAATAATGCTATTATCCTCTTTGATCTATCTCTATAGTGTCAAAGACCTAATATATAAGAGGCTTCTCCAAGATCATTCATGGAGAATTGCTATGAAAGCCACACTTTCACCATATTTAACATTCCTACTTCATTCCTAATGAGTAGGATGTCATCTACATACAGAACCAAGAATGTAACCTTATCTCCCACTATTTTTCTATAAACACAGGCCTCATCCGGGTTTTGCTCAATGTCAATCTTTTTGACGGTAGAGTCAAACCGGATGTTCCAACTTCTAGAATCTTGCTTAAGTCCATATATGGTGATGTGTTGCTCATTGTGACACTAGCAAGTGCACTAGCCGTTCAAGTAATAAAGTAGTGAGTGAAGTATCGTTCCCACGAGGATTTAGGAAACAATTACCAATACTAAATTGAACATTTCTTATCTGATCAACAAATAAATCAAAACTCTAATGAAAGCTAAGAAATCCTAAATTAAAATCTATCTAAATCATTGGCCCAATTGCCTTCAAATCAGGTTAGAAGAGTAAGCAGTAAATGTCAATCTCAGAATTCAGCAATCTATCAATTTGGATCATTCGAATAAATCATGATTGAGCCTTGGTTTGGTGAAACCCCAAGGTCATGAACAGCCTCTCTCAAGCGCATGTTCATCCTATGCATGAGTGATGGTTCTTCTATCTCTAGCAAGAATCTAATCCCCATGCATACATTTCTTCAAACACTTCTAAGGCATCAATTCAAATCTGAATTGATCACCAACTGAATTGTGCAAGTTATCTCTAACCTTGCACTCAATTCAGTTCTTGAATAGTAGATCTGAATTCCTAGAGTCTCTCTCAAGCACTCTAGGAATTCCAAGCTGTAGATTAATTCGCCCAATCTGAAAATTGCAGATCTGAATTCTCTTTCAAGCAACTCAGATCTTGCAATCTCAGATCTGAGATTTCAGATCTGAGTTTTGAAGGTTAGTTGGCCGAATTAATCTACAATCACACCCTTATTCAAGAAACTTCAAATACAATGCATGACCATTTGAATGAATCAAAAAGAATTAGATTGCTGAACTGAAATTTTACAAGCTGAAATACATCAAGGAAGAATGGAAACAAGGAGAAAGAAGAAAGAACATATAACTAAGAAACTGAATTCAAATCAAAAGAGAATGAAACTACAAATGATTTATTACAGAAGATCTTTGAATCACAAACTCTCAATTCGAACTCACCTTCTTCTTCTAGCTTGCTTGTCTTGAACTTCCTTCAACCCTTCTTCTTCTTCTTCCTTGCGCCTAGCCTTCTTCTTTTCTCTTCTCTCAAGGTGGCCGAACCTCTAAGAGTGGGAGAGCCTTCCTCTCAAGCAATTGAACACTTTCTCCCCTCCTAGAGGCCTCCTTATATAGTTTTTCAAGGGGGCTCTTGCCCCTTCTTGAAGCCTCTAGAATGGGGTGTATTACACCCCTCATGAACCTTCTAGAATGCTCCCTCCTTCTCTTCAAGAAACTCCTAGAAGTTGCCGCCCCTAGCTCCCTTTGGGCTGCTATTTGGGCTAAAAATGGGCCTTCCTTGCTGGGCCAAATTCTCCTCATAGCTAGGCTTTATTTTCTTGGGTTTTCTCAAGGAATTCACTTGCTCTTTTTGGGCCGAAGTGCTCTCTCTTGCTTCCATGACCGGGCTGGACTGAAATTGGTCTTTTTGAACCTTCTTTTCTTGCCTTTTTCCTTCATTTTCTTGGATTGATTATCCCTGAACTTATTCTTAGCATTAAGCTAAATTAAGGCAAAAATTAATAAAACCGGCATAAAAATCCATGCTAAAGTCCTCAAAAATTATAGATAAATTGTAAGTTCATCAAATACCCCCACACTTAAGCTTTTGCTTGTCCTCAAGCAAAGACATCAGCCATAAACTTAACATTCCCCCCTTCTGTTCTCACCATTTACCTGGTGAAGTTTTTAAGATAGAAATGCATTGGGTAGTCGGTGAACTTTTGTAAGTGCTCAACTCTTATTCTTGTAAATTACCATTTAAGATATGTATCAGATCCAAGGAAAGGAGAATATGAATTTCATCATAGTCTAGCCTTCACTCCTAATTCATATATAAATCAGCTCCTTAATTGTCAAGGTTAATAATCAAATTTCACTAAGTTTCACATCTATAACTGAATCTCATTGAGAGTTCAACTTTAGAGTGCCCCTTTGAACCTCAGCTATCACCACAATTTCTTAATTCTAGGGTTGAGTGCATCTTATGCTCCATCTCACCCTTTTCTTTTTTTTTTTTTTTTTCTTTTCGGTGTGAGTGCATTTTATGCTCCATCTCACACTTTTCTCTCTCTTTTTTTTTTTTTTTTTTTTTTTTTTTTTTTGGTGTGAGTGCATCTTATGCTCCATCTCACACTGGTCACTTGTTTGAGGTAGGTAAATAGGACTCATGTTCTAAGCTGCTAGTTTTACTATTCAGCTCAGAATAGCGGAGTCAATTTGGGCTTTTGTCCTTCTTTGCAATTATTGAACCTCAAGAATTAGCACTTCAGATGTGCACTAGCTCTCTTGACCATTAACAATGAAATCAAGGGCTTCCATACACATAAAGGAAGTTAGGGCTAGTCATGCTGAAAGGCATATTCAGCTCTCCTTTTCTCATGCATATATCAAACTGGGTTATTCACAAGAATAAAAACTTAATAAGTACATCAGTCTCCCTCAACTCCTTGAATTCCTTCTTAAAAAAATCATCAAATAAATAGTAATGAACTTGAGGGGTTCCAGTCTTTTTTTTTTTTTGGTTATGTCATTGCCTGCATATGTGTGTTGGGGTGCATGGTTTCAGCCCTCATACCCTAGCCTCGGGCTCACTCCCCCACACTTAAGATGAACATTGTCCTCAATGTTCCTACTATTAGGGGATCACAATAAAACCAACAAGAGAAATACCAAGTAAAGAGAAGGGTAAAGAGGATTTCCTGAAGATTAATTTCCAGATATGCAAGAGTCCTTTTGGTGGGAGCCTCTTCTGCTAGAATTTACTTGCAACAGAGATCAGAAGTTTTGTTCTAACTAAAAATAATTTAAACCAAATAATAAAAAAAAAGACTACTATTCACAATTCAAAAGAATGTAAGTAATCCTAATCTACTAGCTATACAAGAAAAATTTACAAAGCCAAGTAATTAATAAGACAAACCAAAGTCATTTGCTTCACTCTTTTTCTCTCTCTCTCTCTCTCTCTTTTTTTTTTTTTTTATAAACAAGAAAAACAAAGCTCCATTACTGAAAACCAGCATTCAAGTGTGAAGTAGATCATTAATGAAAAAGAAAGCTAGCTAAATTAGCAATAGATATTATTACACACTATTCTAGACTAAATAGAAGTAAACATATCTAACATCTACTATAATCAGATCTAAAATCAATTGCTGAATTTAGTATCTTTAGGCTGCTCTTCAGGCTCTTAATAGAATCAGACCTGAAGTCTTAGCTTTTGAGAACAGCCTTACAAAAAAAACCTAACATCAATAAATCTGAATTATGATGCAATTAGGTTTGAAATAAGTCTGAACTCAAGAGTTTAAGACTTCTTATTTCAAGTCCCAACTTATATGTCTTGTATGCGTCAATAAATTGCAGAAACTTGAAATTAGATCTGCAAACTTACCTACTGAGAACAGTCACCTTTGGATCTGAGTTTAGATCTGAAATTACAGTAGTCATTTATACTGAAATCAGTGGTTACTAGCATTCAAATAACCACTGATTTTAGATCATAAATGATTTTGATTATTAAAAAGGGAATCCAAACCAGCAATCTTATTTACATTCCTTAATTATAGCATCTAAATTCAGATACAATTTATCTGAGTTCAAATATGCAATTAACAAACCATAAAAATTGGAGTCTGAATTGAATATACTTATTGAAACTATTGCACATCACCATTTACATCTGCTATACTGTGGGCTGCTATTCAGAGCTGAATTGTCAATGTGCCTTCAGAGGGCTTAAATTGGGCTACAACCAGACCTGAGCCAGGTTTGGATTCAGGTTTGTAAGCTATGCAAGTGTATGGCTTCATAATCTTGAAGACTTCTGTGACCTGAAATCAGGTCTGCAATGCATACAACCTGTAAATTCAGTACACAGTTAGTTCAGTCCATGTTTTGTTTCAGATCTCATATCAGCCTCTATCAGTCCATATCAGCCCAATTCTGTCTAGCTCAAATATATTAAGCTGTTCAGTCCACAAATTTACAGAAACCTGAAATCAGGTCTGCACTGTTTGGTAGTGTTACTGCTGCAATTTAGCAGTGTTGCAGAACAGAACTGAGTCCAATTTCAGATCAGATCTCAAAGCAATCGGAGCTGGTCATCTAAAACTTTGATTTTACTAATGGACATCCAAGACTATGTGCAAGAGGTTCAAAGCAGAAACCTGAAATCATGATGGCTCAAATTAAGTAGTTGCAGAAACCTGAAATCAAGTCTGCTAACTATATACTGTAAGCAGCCCTGAATGCCAGTATATTACACTCATCCAGTTCAGATCTGGTGCAAGTGGTTTAAAGCTAGTAAAATCAGTCCACATATATGATTATCAGCCCACAGATATAACACAAACATCAGTCCACAGACAAACAATCAATCAAATCGGATGAAAGTAATTTAAAGGATAAAAACATCAGTCCACATATTGCCTCATGTCATCAGTCAGTCCATAGTAGAAATCAAGTGCACTCTGATATCATCACACATTGCTACTATTTCATCAATGATGCAGATCTGATTTTTACACATTTTTGGTATACTGCTACAAGTCCACATCAATGAAGCATCAATGAAATATACTGCAATCATAAATCAGATCTGATGCATCAGATTGCAATGTGACATATTGCAATTTTTGGTACTATTAATAACTGAATTCAGATCTGAGTTCTGATCTCAATTGCCCTTCTTTGCTATCCAACTAATTTTGGGGGCTGGAAGATGTATAATAGGGTGAATTGGGGTGATTATGGCTCCCAATTCACCTCATGATTGCATCGGTTCAGGTCTGAGTTCTGATGAACTCAGATCTGAAATGTTGCAGATCTGCAATATCAGAAGAGAAGTCTGAAATAGAGAATTGTGTGGAGGTGCTGCATCGCATTAAAACTATTGAGGCATAAAAAAAATTCTCAGATTAAATATGCTTTTCTTCAACCAAATCAGCTCAGATAGGTTGGAGTACAAGTTATTTAATACAGCAAAGTATGCCCTGTATCCTGCTCTGTTCACAACCCCAGATCAGATCTAGGTGATTGCAGATTCGAATTTTTTTTTTTTTTTTTTTAACCATGACTATCCAATTGTTTTTGGGAGATAGCAGATTTTTTTGTAGGGTGTATTGGGGTGAAGATAACCCCCAATTACCCTTTGAATTTACATCAGTTCAGGTCTGAGTTCAAGAGAACTCAGATCTGAACTGTTGCAGATCTGCTACAGCAGAACTCAGATCTGAGTTCTGATCCGAATCCTTGGTTTCCATGGTTCTTTCTCTTTCTTTTTTTTTTTTTTTCACTATCTAAATATATTTTTTTTTTCTTTTTGTAATGAAAGAAAATAATAATAAAGGGCTGAGAACAGATTTTTTTTTTTTTTTTCTGAGTATTGCAGTTCTGCTATAGCAGAGTTCAGGTCTGAACTCAAGTCTGAGTTCGGATCTGAAATCTCAATTGCCTTACCTTCAGTTATTTCTACCAAATTGTTTTTGGGGAATAGCAGAAGTACCCTAGGGTGAATTGGGGTGGTGATGACACCCAATTCCCCTCAAAATTTCATCAGTTCAGGTCTGAGTTCAGAGGAACTCAGATCTGAACTGTTGCAGATCTGCAATAGCAGAATTCAGATCTGAACTCAGATCTGAGTTCTGATCCGAATTCTCAATTGCTCCTCTGGTTGTTCAAAAGACCTCCCCCTCTTTTTTTTTTTCATTTGTTTTTTTTTTCTTTTTGTAATGAAAGAAAAGAATAATAAAATCTGAAACACAAGCAATTCTTTTCGGCTGAGTGCTGCAGATCTGAAATCTGCTGATCTGAGTGCCGAATGCAACTCAGATCTGCAACACTCATGTTTATGTGAATTTTTTTCTTTTTTTTTTCTTTTTGAAGGGAACAACATCAAGATTGAATAGAAATCAAATATGCCTTTATTAAAATGAAACTGAAACCAAAAAAAAAGAAAGTAATCTACTTAAGAAAGAAGAAACATAACTACAGTAGTACAGCAGTTGCAGTCCAAGCTGAAATGAAAAAGTTAGCAAATTAACCCAACTATGAATGCAATGCTGAATGAGATCAGATTAAGAATGCTCAATGTTTCCTAATATTGCTTCTCTAAATCCCCGGCAGCGGCGCCAAAAACTTGATGTGTGCTCATTGTGACACTAGCAAGTGCACTAGCCGTTCAAGTAATAAAGTAGTGAGTGAAGTATCGTTCCCACGAGGATTTAGGAAATAATTACCAATACTAAATTGAACATTTCTTATCTGATCAACAAATAAATCAAAACTCTAATGAAAGCTAAGAAATCCTAAATTAAAATCTATCTAAATCATTGGCCCAATTGCCTTCAAATCAGGTTAGAAGAGTAAGCAGTAAATGTCAATCTCAGAATTCAGCAATCTATCAATTTGGATCATTCGAATAAATCATGATTGAGCCTTGGTTTGGTGAAACCCCAAGGTCATGAACAGCCTCTCTCAAGCGCATGTTCATCCTATGCATGAGTGATGGTTCTTCTATCTCTAGCAAGAATCTAATCCCCATGCATGCATTTCTTCAAACACTTCTAAGGCATCAATTCAAATCTGAATTGATCACCAACTGAATTGTGCAAGTTATCTCTAACCTTGCACTCAATTCAGTTCTTGAATAGTAGATCTGAATTCCTAGAGTCTCTCTCAAGCACTCTAGGAATTCCAAGCTGTAGATTAATTCGCCCAATCTGAAAATTACAGATCTGAATTCTCTTTCAAGCAATTCAGATCTTGCAATCTCAGATCTGAGATTTCAGATCTGAGTTTTGAAGGTTAGTTGGCCGAATTAATCTACAATCACACCCTTATTCAAGAAACTTCAAATACAATGCATGACCATTTGAATGAATCAAAAAGAATTAGATTGCTGAACTGAAATTTTACAAGCTGAAATACATCAAGGAAGAATGGAAACAAGGAGAAAGAAGAAAGAACATATAACTAAGAAACTGAATTCAAATCAAAAGAGAATGAAACTACAAATGATTTATTACAGAAGATCTTTGAATCACAAACTCTCAATTCGAACTCACCTTCTTCTTCTAGCTTGCTTGTCTTGAACT
Source organism: Nelumbo lutea (assembly GCF_056320005.1). Classification (NCBI taxonomy): domain Eukaryota; kingdom Viridiplantae; phylum Streptophyta; class Magnoliopsida; order Proteales; family Nelumbonaceae; genus Nelumbo; species Nelumbo lutea. The sequence continues at coordinate 78,208,311 of NC_142687.1, forward strand.
TCCTTCAACCCTTCTTCTTCTTCTTCCTTGCGCCTAGCCTTCTTCTTTTCTCTTCTCTCAAGGTGGCCGAACCTCTAAGAGTGGGAGAGCCTTCCTCTCAAGCAATTGAACACTTTCTCCCCTCCTAGAGGCCTCCTTATATAGTTTTTCAAGGGGGCTCTTGCCCCTTCTTGAAGCCTCTAGAATGGGGTGTATTACACCCCTCATGAACCTTCTAGAGTGCTCCCTCCTTCTCTTCAAGAAACTCCTAGAAGTTGTCGCCCCTAGCTCCCTTTGGGCTGCTATTTGGGCTAAAAATGGGCCTTCCTTGCTGGGCCGAATTCTCCTCATAGCTAGGCTTTATTTTCTTGGGTTTTCTCAAGGAATTCACTTGCTCTTTTTGGGCCGAAGTGCTCTCTCTTGCTTCCATGACCGAGCTGGACTGAAATTGGTCTTTTTGAACCTTCTTTTCTTGCCTTTTTCCTTCATTTTCTTGGATTGATTATCCCTGAACTTATTCTTAGCATTAAGCTAAATTAAGGCAAAAATTAATAAAACCGGCATAAAAATCCATGCTAAAGTCCTAAAAAATTATAGATAAATTGTAAGTTCATCATATGGATTGGTTGAGTTTACATACCATGTGTTCCTAACCTGCATCTGTGAAACCTTGCGGTTGCTGCATATAGATATCTTCACTAAGATCTCCATACAGGAAGACAGTTTTTGACATCCATTTTCCAAATCTCGTAGTTATGGTATACTGCTACAGCTAGCAGGATCCTAATGGATTTAAGCATGGCCACAGGCAAAAAGATTTCCTCAAAATCGATTCCCTCTTTTTGAGTGTACCCTTTCACCACAAGACGAGCCTTGTAGGTCTCAACTTTACCATCGAGGCCCTTCTTCCTCTTATAGATCCATTTGCATCCAATTGCCTTTACCCCAAGGGGCAGATCTACTAGAGTCTAGATCCCATTGATCTACATTGAGTCCATCTCATCTCTCATGATATCTACCCACTTCAAGGAATCTATGCCCAACATAGCTTCTGAATAAGTCACGAGATCCTCCTCACTGGTCATGGCTTCCACCAAGTAATTTTCTTGGTCATACCTGTAACGAACTGGAGGCCTAGAAACTCGGGTAGATCTTATAGGTTGGGTTATTTTCTAGAGCTGGTGGGACATCTCCTAATACCCCTGGGCTCTCCTCATCAAGAACAACTTACTCTAGGAAGTGGGCATTTCGACTACAAAACACCTTTTGCTCTTTTGAATCATAGAACAAGTAACCTGCAGAGCCTTTGGGATAGCCTACAAATAGGCAATGATTGGTCTTGGATTCCAATTTGTCAGCACTAGTTATTTTAACATGTGTTGGACAACCCCAAATCTTCAAGTGTCTCACACTTGGTTTCTTACCAGTCCATAGCTCATATGAAGTCTTAGGAACGGATTTGGTTGGAACCCGGTTAAATACGTAAATCGCAGCCTCTAATGTGAAATCCCAAAAGGATGTGGGTAACTCTTAGTGGACGAAAAGTGATCGGACCATATCTAATAGAGTCTGATGTCTCCTTTCTGACATACCATTTAAGTGCAAGGAACACCCAGGGACTATGGGCAGATGCAAGATTAGCCCATCAGGTATTATTCTCAATGGTCTTACACTTAACCTCTCAGCCCATAATGATCACACACTGCTCGACAAGAAAGGACCTCTCCCTCGGCTGCAAGGAATAGTTTTGCACTCTCTGCTTATATGGATCCCGAGAATTAAAACCTTTTGCAAATCATTTCGAAACCATAATATATATACCTTTATACCTCATATCAAATATATTTTGCAAAAACAAAACTCAACGATTGAAATCAGCTGCCAGCAGTCTTGGTTTCCATCAGTGAGAGTGCATCCCCGATCATTACCTTTGTCCGACAAAGGGGCTGATCCTGTCACTATGATCACCCACTCAAATGAATTCTCAGACTGTCCCAACACACCTAGGTTTTGACCCCCACTAGGGATCTCACTGAATTGTATATCAAAGACAAACCAATCCGACACCTAGTGCAGTATCATAATCGAGTCTAGGGGTCGGGTGTAACTTTCTAGTTTTGCCCATCAATCTCCAAAGTCCAGGGCAATACTGGAAATCTGGTCTAGTTCAAAGATCCAATTAATCCTACACTGTATGTGCCTAGGGTCTCACCCTGGCAGGTGAGACAGGCCACCCCAACCGACTTGGTGGCACCACAGTGTCAGCCTTGTCAAGATAGGTCTCCCCAGACCGACCCACTAGCTATGAACATTCTAAACTAACATGAGTCTCATTAAGAGTCCAGTTAAAGGGTATTACATAGAAACATACAAAGGGAACATGAATCAAATATGCACTTTTATTCATTTACAGTACACTTATAAAGTAAATCATCTTGATTGAAGCTAAGGGCATACAAAACTGTCTAACAACTCCCACTTGCACTTAGGTCCAATCAGGTACTAGCTAGAGTCCCATGCATTCCATGTATTTCTCAAACACTTTCTATGATAGTGGCTTCGTCAATTGGTTTGCTACATTTTCTGTTGATGCTACCTTCTGAATCAGGATGTCCCCTCTACCAACAATCTCCCATAGTACGTGGTACTTCCTCTCGATGTGCTTCGACTTCGACTGTGCTCGTGGCTCCTTAGCTTGAGCAATAGCTCCATTGTTGTCAAACAACAATGGAATGGGTGATGTGCTGGACGGAACTACTCCCAACTCATGAACAAACTTCTTCATCCACACGGCTTCTTTGGCAGCCTCACTTGCGGCAATGTACTTGGCCTCGGTCGTGGAGTCTACAGTGGACCCCTGTTTGCTGCTTTTCCACCAAACAGCACATGATCCTATCATGAAAATATATCCAGATGTAGACTTTCTATCATTTGGATCCGACTGGAAATTGGCATATGTGTACCCTTGGATCTATAGTGAGCTACCATCGAATACTAGAAAAAACTCTTTTGTCCTTCGAAATTACTTAAGTATGTCTTTCACAGCAGTCCAGTGCTCCTGCCCTGGGTTGGCCTGAAATCTGCTTACTACACTCACTGCCTGAGCAATGTCAGGACGAGTGCACAGCATGGCATACATGATGCTTCCTACGACAGAGGCATAGGGAACGTCTTTCATGCCATGAATCTCCTCAGAAGTCTTGGGAGACATTTTTTTGGAGAGAGTGACTCCATGCCTGAAAGGAACATTTCCTTTCTTGGAGTTCTCCATGCTGTATCTTTTGACTATTTTGTCAATGTAAGCAGATTGGTATAATCCTATTATCCACTTCGATCTATCTTTATAGAGTCGAAGACCTAGTATATAGGAGGCTTCTCCAAGATCTTTCATTTAGAATTGCTGCGAAAGCCATACTTTCACCATAGTTAACATTCCTACATCATTCCTAATGAGTAGAATCTACATACAGAACCAAGAAGGTAACCTTATCTCCACTGTACTTCCTGTAGACACAGGGTTCATCCGGATTCTGCTCAAAGTCAAACGATTTGACAGCAGAGTCAAAACGGATGTTCCAACTTCTAGAATCTTGCTTAAGTCCATAAATGGATCTATTAAGTTTACATACCATGTTTTCCTGACCTGCAACAATGAAGCCTTGCGGCTGTTGCATATAGATATCTTCAGTAAGATCTCCATTCAGGAATGCAGTTTTGACATCCATCTGCCAAATCTCATAATCATGGTATGCGGCTATAGCTAGTAGGATCCTAATGGATTTAAGCATGGCCACAAGCGAAAAGGTTTCCTCATAATCGATGCCTTCTTTCTGAATGTACCCTTCCGCCACCAGACGAGCTTTGAAGGTCTCAACCCTACCATCGGGGCCCTTCTTCCTCTTGTAAATCTATTTGCAACCGATTGCTTTTACCCTGGAGGGTGGATCTACTAGAGTCCAGACTCCATTGGTCTCCATTGAGTCCATCTCTGCTCTCATGGCCTCCACCCACTTTTGGGAATCTATGTCCAACATAGCTTCCGCCTAAGTCACAGGATCCTCCTCACTAGTCAATGTTTCCACCAGGTAACTATCTTAGTCATAACCATAACGGGCCAGTGGCCTGGATACCCGAGTGGATCTTCTAGGTTGGTCACTACCTAGACCTAGTGGGACATCTCCCACTGCTCCTGAGCTCTCCTCATCAAGAACAACTTCCTGACAATGGGTATCCAAGATGTAATCGGTTTCCAAGAATTTTGCATTTCGACTGCAGAACACTTTCTGCTCACTTGGGTCATAGAATAGGAAACTTACAGAGCCTTTTAGGTAGCCTACAAAAAGGCAACGGCTGGTCTTGGATTCCAACTTGTCTGCACTCGTTCTTTTAACATGTGCTGGACAACCCCAAATCATCAAGTGTCTAACATTTGGTTTCTTTCTAGTCCAAAGTTCATATAGAGTGTTCGGAACTGATTTGGTTGGAACTTGATTCAGCACGTAAATCGCTATCTCTAATGCATAAACCCAAAAGGATGTGGGTAACTCTGAGTGTATGAGAAGCGAACGGACCATATCCAATAAGGTCATATTCCTCCTCTCTAAAACACCATTAAGTTGTGGTGTAGCAGGAGGAGCTAATTGTGATACTATCCCATTGTCCTTTAAGTAGTCCCTGAATTTGTCAGAGAGATAATTGCCACCTCGATCTGATCAAAGGGCTTTAATTTCTCTCCCTAACTGTTTCTCGACCTCTTCTCTAAACTCTTTGAACTTTTCAAAGGATTAGACTTGTGTCTCATTAGGTACACGTAACCATATCGTGAGAAATCATCTGTGAAGGTGATGAAATAAACGTGTTGATTTTGTGTCTTAACACTCAGGGGACCACATACATCAGTATGTATTAGGTCAAGTGTGCCTGTACATCTTTCAGGCTTACCGTCAAATGGTCATTTTGTCATCTTGCCTTGTAGGCAAGGCTCACAGGTGGGAAGATCTTCTACGGTTAGAAAATCCAAAGGACCATCATTTACCAACCTTGTGATTCGGTCAACACCGATGTGGCCAAGTCGGTAATGCCATAGACACGTGGGATTAACTGTATCACAGGCTCTCTTCTTGTGGATTTCAACCGACGTAGTTTCATTTATGTTAGTTTCTAGAGAAGGATGTAGAACATAGAGACCGTTCTCTAGTTCCCCGTATGCGATGAATCTGTTGATTCTTTTAATAGTAATCATTTTACTAAAGAAGACAGAATAACCATCTGCACACAGTTTTGAGACAAAAATCAAATTTCTCCTTAAATTTTGCACATAAAGACAGTCTTTCAGTACAATTTTTCCTTCTCTAAAAATTAACTCCACGGTTCCTATGGCCGCGGCTGCAACAGTTGCAGTAGTCCCCAAGTAGAGTGTGACTTCTCCTTCACTCAGCCTTCTGCTTACCTTGAACCCCTTAGTGAGTTACACGCATGAGTTGAATCCCCAGAGTCAATACACCTGGATGCAGAAGCTACCAATAGATTGGTTTCTATAACACATGTTTTGAGATTACCTTTCTTGGATTCTAGGTAGGCAGGATAGTTCCTTTTCTAATGGCCGGTCTTCTTGTAGAAGTGACAGGCATTTGATGCTTTGTCTTTCTTCTGCTTCATGGGTTTGGCAGCCTTCTTCTGGGGCTTTCTCTTTGCCTTCCTTTTCTTGCCTAATTTTCTAGTTTCAACAAGCCTGGCAATGGGCTCATCCTTTTTAATCAATTCTTTGGCCCTCTACAACATATTGATGAGTTCCTGCAAGCTGATGTTCAGCTAGTTTATGTTGTAGTTCATGATGAATAGATTAAAGGATGGAGGCAGAGAGTTGATAATAGCATTGATCTGTGTTACCAGATCTAGCCCGGATCCAAGAGCCTTCAGCTCATTGATATAACCCATCATCCGGAGACAATGGTCGTGAACTTGTTGGCTCTTGGACATCTGCGTGGCCTTGAACTATTTCAAAACCTTCTGTCGAGTAGAACGATTATGCTTTTCGTACATTATCTTGAGACTAACCAATACGTCCTTGGTAAGTTCGATCTGATCAAACTGCCTCTGAATTGGATTGTCCAAGGAGGCAATGATATAGTAGTGGGCAAGGGAGTTTTCTCCTCCCATTCTTGGTATTCTCTTCTACGGGCCTCAGAAGCCCTATCTCCCGGACGATCCGGGGCAGGATTCTTGGCTATCTTATCCAACTTTTCAGAGGTTAAGACCAACATAAGGTTCTTGTACCAGTCAGCATAGTTTGGGCCCTTAAGCTTGTTGTCGTCAAGAAGCTTTAGAAATGATCCGTTTGCCTTTTTCTGATAAAAAAGCAAACATCAGTCCACAACCTAATTTGATTCATGTTCATTACATAGATATGGATTTTAATCTATGTTCCATTTTCATTTATTCATCTCTGAGATTTCCCTCCTTTCTCAGGGACGGAGACTAAGGGTTGTCTCTGGAAATGTGGGAAATCACATAGGATGCATGGAGCCAACTGTATCAGCTGCATAACCCCACCACCTTTCTATGAAGGATCATATCCACTCATCATATGAGTTTTCCCTTTGACCTCTGCCAGACAAGGTTCAAAGCCATTTTCAGGTAAACCTTTCTGTCTAGTGAGTGCTTACCCATCATGTTCGTGAACGCCAAGGTACCATGAGAGAGTTCCCATTTTCTGGTGAAGTCCCTCCCACATCAGTCTATGACGCCCCTATCATCTCATGAAACACTCAGACAAGCCCAATAGCAAATGGATAGCCCATTTTCTGGTGCGTTTCCTCATTACTGAAGGACCAATCCTCATGCTAATGATGAAAGGCCTTTAGAGAGTTCATCATATGAATCTCCCTATCACTTGCACTCATATTAGCTGGAGGGAACAGTTATTACGCCCTAGTTTGATTTAGGTCAAACAAAAGTGGCTCCCAATGACTTTCATAAAGTCAAATTTTGGTGGGCCTTAATCGGCTAGGGTTCTGCACGTAACCTCTTGATGAGGTGTGGGGCCCACCACTGAGGGAGATCATCCAATGACCAAAAGGGACACCATGGCAATGATGTGCACTCAGCCATGGTGTGCACAAGAGCCACTGTCGATTGAGCATGGGCCAAGCACTTATGGACCATGTACGTAGCACATCACACATGCATACATCTCATGCAGGGATAAATTGATCCAATCAATTAATCCTCTGTAAGGTCCATTGGAAGCCCGCTTTAAATCCAAAATATTAACCATTAATATTATCTAGGTAAATGGGCTGAATTAGGGTTACCCACTTCGGCCCATATAGCTTTATCCTTTTCAGTGGGCTTTTAGTAGTTTTAACTATTTAAAACTGGGCCTTTACAGGTTGGGCCAAATTGACCATTTAATTAAATATCCATCCTCAGACCCATTAGTGGGAAAATTAGGGCTGACTTTCAGCCTTGATTAAACCCTAGATTTGGTCCAAACAGTTTGAACCAATCTTGGTTCGAATGGGTCTAGGGTTTGATCTTTAATTAAATCTTTAATTCAAGAAAATAATCTAAAATTAAAGAACTGATAAAAGAAAATCAAGAATCAGTCAATCAGGGCTGTTCGCACAATCCATCCTGCAAAATAGAGGTTAGATCACAGTTTGTAGTTTCATAAACTGCAAATCGTAGATTATAGTTCCCATCTGCGAAATCATCATCTCTGCGAAATCTCCTTTTCTGCGCTGCCATCTTCGATCCAAAATAAAAATAAATAGAAATCCTATTTTTATTATAATTACATCAGATTGAATGCCTAATACATTGATGCTAAAAAATAAAAAATAAAAATTATTTACAAACCAAAGGTAATAAATCAAGGAACTGTAAATCTTGTAGTTTTCCCTGTGCAAACGAAGAACTTGATCTCCTCTTGTACGAACAGCCCATAAATCAAGAAAATCATAAAGAATTATTCTAAACAATAATCAGATTTATATAAAATTAATTTCAGATTATTTGCCCATCAATTTCGGGGACAATTTCCCATAACCCATATCTGTGCAAATCGGGTAGAACGCCTTCTGCCCATTTGCGTAGGTTTAAATCTGAAACAAATTGGTACAAGATTTGAACCATGGCTCTGATACCACTGAAGGGATAAGATATCCATCACATGGACGCCCAAAGATTGCAGAATAAGGGGGCAAATTTCAAAAATTTTTCTCTCCCTTCAATTGGGAATCGCATTCCCTATTTAGAAAATCATATTTTCAATGATCATTCTTGAACCATAAACTGAACCAGATCTGAACCAAAAGGAGTAAGGAGGGATTATACCTGATACGGAGAAATAGTATCTCCCAACGGAGGTGTTCACGCCCAAGGAAGGATCCAAAATCTGCTCCCACTGAAGATGGCGCAGTGTAGGATGAAGCAGAATCAATAGTGTTCTTCCAAAAGAACTTGACCCTTCGTGAGAATCAACAGGATGGCTTGTGAATACAGCTCCAAAAAAGATTGATATCAAGATCGAATCTTGATTACTCCTATAGAGAGGAGGAGATCGAACTGCTGGAGGCGGCGACTGTAGGAAGGAGGCGGCAAGAGAGTATTTGCAGGGTGCAGAATTCTCTCTTCTTGTAATTTCAGCTCTGAAGACAGGAGTTGTGTGTTGCATGTGTAAAGGCTGCCGCCCCCTCCTCAATGGTCATACGCTTAACCTCTCAGCCACCTAGTAACACCCAGGGATTGTGGGCAGATGCAAGATTAGCCCATCAGGTTTTATCCTCAATGGTCGTACACTTAACCTCTCAGCCCATAATGATCACACACTGTCCGACAAGAGAGGACCTCTCCCTCGGCTGCAAGGAACAATATTGCACTCTCTGCTTATATGGATCCTAAGAATTAAAATCTTTTGCAAATCATTTCAAAACCATAATATATATACCTTTATATCTCATATAAAATATATTTTGCAAAAACAAATCTCAATGATTGAAATCGGCTGCCGGTAGTCTTGGTTTCCATCAATGATAGTGCATCATCGTGAAGGGATGAGAGATCCATCCCATGGATGCCCAAAGATTGCGGAATAAGGGGGCGATTTTCAAAAATTTTTCTTTCCCTTCAACTGGGAATCACATTCCCTATTTAGAAAATCATATTTTCAAAGATCATTCTTGAACCTTAAACTGAACCAGATCAGAACCAAAAGGAATAGGAGAGAATTATACCTAATACGGAGAAGTAATATCTCCCAACGAAGGTGTTCACGCCCAAGGAAGGATCCAAAGACTGCTCCCACTGAAGATGGCGCAGTGCAGGATGGAGCAGAATCAGTAGTGTTCTTCCCCAAGAACTCCGTCCTATGCAAGAATCAGTAGAATGGTACGTGAGCACAGCTTCCTTTCAATTCTTTCTCAAAGAACTAAAGTCAAGATCCAATCTTGACTTCTCCCACAACTGGAGATCGAACTAGCAAACAGGGTGGCAAGAATAGGGAGGCGGCAAGAGAGTATTTGCAGGGTGCAGAATTCTCTCTTCTTAATTTCAGCACTAAAGAGGATCTGATGTATATCTCCTAAAGGCTGCTGCCCCCTCCTTCTTTTTGTTAACATAAAAGATCAGCTTCTAATCCCATTAGGAGCTGCTTATCCAAATCATATTTTGATGTGTGGCTCATTGTGACACTAGCAAGTGCACTAGCCGTTCAAGTAATAAAGTAGTGAGTGAAGTATCGTTCCCACGAGGATTTAGGAAACAATTACCAATACTAAATTGAACATTTCTTATCTGATCAACAAATAAATCAAAACTCTAATGAAAGCTAAGAAATCCTAAATTAAAATCTATCTAAATCATTGGCCCAATTGCCTTCAATTCAGGTTAGAAGAGTAAGTAGTAAATGTCAATCTCAGAATTCAGCAATCTATCAATTTGGATCATTCGAATGAATCATGATTGAGCCTTGGTTTGGTGAAACCCCAAGGTCATGAACAGCCTCTCTCAAGCGCATGTTCATCCTATGCATGAGTGACGGTTCTTCTATCTCTAGCAAGAATCTAATCCCCATGCATGCATTTCTTCAAACACTTCTAAGGCATCAATTCAAATCTGAATTGATCACCAACTGAATTGTGCAAGTTATCTCTAACCTTGCACTCAATTCAGTTCTTGAATAGTAGATCTGAATTCCTAGAGTCTCTCTCAAGCACTCTAGGAATTCCAAGCTGTAGATTAATTCGCCCAATCTGAAAATTGCAGATCTGAATTCTCTTTCAAGCAATTCAGATCTTGCAATCTCAGATCTGAGAATTCAGATCTGAGTTTTGAAGGTTAGTTGGCCGAATTGATCTTCAATCACACCCTTATTCAAGAAACTTCAAATACAATGCATGATCATTTGAATGAATCAAAAAGAATTAGATTGCTGAACTGAAATTTTACAAGCTGAAATACATCAAGGAAGAATGGAAACAAGGAGAAAGAAGAAAGAACATATAACTAAGAAACTGAATTCAAATCAAAAGAGAATGAAACTACAAATGATTTATTACAAAAAATATTTGAATCACAATCCCTCAATTCGAACTCACCTTCTTCTTCTAGCTTGCTTGTCTTAAACTTCCTTCAGCCCTTCTTCTTCTTCTTCCTTGCGCCTAGCCTTCTTCTCTTCTCTTCTCTCAAGGTGGCTGAACCTCTAAGAGTGGGAGAGCCTTTCTCTCAAGCAATTGAACAACTTTCTCCCCTCCTAGAGGCCTCCTTATATAGTTTTTCAAGGGGGCTCTTGCCCCTTCTTGAAGCCTCTAGAATGGGGTGTATTACACCCCTCATGAACCTTCTAGAGTGCTCCCTCCTTCTCTTCAAGAAACTCCTAGAAGTTGCCGCCCCTAGCTCCCTTTGGGCTGCTATTTGGGCTACAACTTAGCTTGCTTTTGAGCTCATGTGGGCTACACTCTAGGCTGTTATTTCGGCTAAAAATGGGCCTTCCTTGCTGGGCCGAATTCTCCTCATAGCTAGGCTTTATTTTCTTGGGTTTTCTCAAGGAATTCACTTGCTCTTTTTGGGCCGAAGTGCTCTCTCTTGCTTCCATGACCGGGCTGGACTGAAATTGGTCTTTTTGAACCTTCTTTTCTTGCCTTTTTCCTTCCTTTTCTTGGATTGATTATCCCTGAACTTATTCTTAGCATTAAGCTAAATTAAGGCAAAAATTAATAAAACCAGCATAAAAATCCATGCTAAAGTCCTCAAAAATTATAGATAAATTGTAAGTTCATCAAATACCCCCACACTTAAGCTTTTGCTTGTCCTCAAGCAAAGACATCAGCCATAAACTTAACATTCCCCCCTTCTGTTCTCACCATTTACCTGGTGAACTTTTTAAGATAGAAATGCATTGAGTAGTCGGGGAACTTTTGTAAGTGCTCAACTCTTATTCTTGTAAATTACCATTTAAGATATGTATCAGATCCGAGGAAAGGAGAATATGAATTTCATCATAGTCTAGCCTTCACTCTAATTCATATATAAATCAGCTCCTTAATTGTCAAGGTTAATAATCAAATTTCACTAAGTTTCACATCTATAACTAAATCTCTATGAGAGTTCAACTTTAGAGTGCCCCTTTGAACCTCGGTTGTCACCACAATTACTTATTTCTAAGGGTGAGTGCATTTTATGCTCCATCTCACCTTTTTTTTTTTTTTTTTTTTTTTTTTTTTTTTTTTTTTTGGTGTGAGTGCATCTTATGCTCCATCTCACACTGGTCACTTGTTTGAGGTAGGTAAATAGGACTCATGTTCTAAGCTGCTAGTTTTACTATTCAGCTCAGAATAGCGGAGTCAATTTGGGCTTTTGTCCTTCTTTGCAATTATTGAACCTCAAGAATTAGCACTTCAGATGTGCACTAGCTCTCTTGACCATTAACAATGAAATCAAGGGCTTCCATACACATGAAGGAAGTTAGGGCTAGTCATGCTGAAAGGCATATTCATCTCCCCTTTTCTCCTGCATAAATCAAATTGGGTCATTCACAAGAATAAAAACTTAACAAGTACATCAGTCTCCCTCAACTCATTGAATTCCTTCTTAAAAAAAATCATCAAATAAATAGTAATGAACTTGAGGGGTTCCAGTCTTTTTTTTTTTTTTTTTTTTTTTTCTTTTTTTTTTTTTTGTGATGTCTTTGCTTGCATATGTGTGTTGGGGTGCATGAGGTGCATGGTTTCAACCCCCATACCCTAGCCTCGGGCTCACTCCCCCACACTTGAGATGAACATTGTCCTCAATGTTCGTAGTGTTAGGGAGTCACACTTGCTAGAGCAAACTGAAGAAAAGAAAATGATGAACTGAGTCCTTAAAGAATTGGAATTTTGAGAAAAAGATCTTTATTTTACTAACTAATATTCTAAAAAGATAAATGACAAAAAGATTCCTTAACTTGTTCATGAGCAAGCATAAGAGATTATTGGTTATCTAGATAAACAGTGGATGGAGGGGGTATAGTACTGCCCATTAAATATGGTTTCAGGCGCTGACCATTTACTTTAAACGTGCCCTGAACTGGGTGGGTGAGTTCTATAGCCCCATGGGGAAAAACCTGTGAAATGGTAAAGGGTCCAGACCACCTGGATCTCAGCTTACCTGGAAACAAGTGGAGACGGGAATTATATAACAATACCTGTTGGCCTACATAAAAGTCCCGTCTCAGCAAGTTCTTATCATGCCAGTTTTTTATTCTTTCTTTATAAACTTTGGCATTCTCATAGGTGGTAAGTCTAAATTCATCCAATTCATTCAATTGCAACCGCCTTTTAGCCCCTGTGGCCTGAATGTCAAAATTTAAGAATTTAAGAGCCCAATAGGCCTTGTGTTCCAATTCAACTGGTAAATGGCATGCTTTACCAAAGACCAATCTGTAGGGGGACATGCCAATAGGTGTCTTAAATGCAGTTCTGTATGCCCATAATGCATCATCTAATTTGATGGACCAATCTTTTCTGGTGGATGCTACGGTCTTTTCCAGAATTCTTTTGAGTTCCCTGTTAGCCAACTCCACTTGGCCACTGGTTTGAGGGTGATAAGGGGTAGCTAATTTATGTGTAATTCCATATTTCTGCATTAACCTCTCAAATTGGCTATTGCAGAAGTGAGTTCCCCTATCACTAATTATAGCTCGCGGAGTGCCAAATTGGGAGAATAGCTTCTTTAGGAAGTGTACTACCCTTCTTGAGTCATTTGTGGGTAAAGCCATGGCTTCTACCCATTTGGATACATAGTCAACTGCAACGAGGATGTACTTATTCCCAAAAGAATTCGGGAAAGGTCCCATGAAATCTATACCCCAAACATCAAAGATTTCACAGATTAAAATATTGGAAAGGGGCATTTCATTCCATCGGGAAATGTTTCCCGATCTTTGGCATTTGTCACATGTGGACACATACCGATGGGCATCTTTGAAGAGTGTGGGCCAATAAAAACCTGATTGCAAAACCTTGGCTGCCGTGCGACTAGCTCCAAAATGACCTCCTGCTTCTTTATCATGGCAAAATTGGAGTACCGACTCCATCTCCTCCTCGGGGACACATCTCCTTATGATCTGATCTGCACACAATTTATACAAAAAGGGTTCCTCCCACAGATAGTATTTTACATCAGAAAAGAATTTCTTGTTCTGTTGATATGAAAGGTTAGGAGGAAGGACTTGTGCAGCTAGATAATTAGCAAAATCAGCATACCAAGGATATGAGTATTTCTGTATTGAGTACAACTGCTCATCCGGAAATTCTTCTCGAATGTTGCTGGTTATCTCCTCTTTTGAGCTTACCGTGTCCAACCGGGAGAGATGGTCAGCAGCCAGGTTTGCAGCACCCTTCAGGTCTCTAATCTCAATGTCAAACTCTTGCAATAAAAGGATCCACCTGATCAGTCTTGGTTTTGAGTTTTGCTTGGTAAGCAAGTGCCTTAATGCCGAGTGATCTGTGTGGACAACAACCTTGGATAATATCAGATATGAACGAAACTTATCAAGTGCAAATATTACTGCTAACAGCTCCTTTTCTGTGGTGGTGTAATTGAGTTGGGGTCCAGTCAAGGTTCTGCTAGCATAGTAAATTGGCTGAAAATGTTTGTTCATTCTTTGTCCTAAAACAGCTCCTATAGCAAAATCACTCGCATCACACATCAATTCAAATGGGAGGGTCCAATCTGGTGCTATCATGATAGGTGCATGGATCAATTTGTCTTTCAAGATGTTGAAAGCATGAAGACATTCAGTTGAAAATTCAAAAGGCACTTCTTTCTGAAGCAAGGTAGATAATGGCTTGGAAATTTTTGAGAAATCTTTAATAAACCTTCTATAGAATCCGACATGTCCTAAGAAACTTCTCAAAGAACGAATAGATGTTGGGGTTGGTAATTTTTCAATTGCCTCCACCTTGGCCTTGTCGACTTCTATACCTCTTTGAGAGATCTTGTGTCCAAGCACTATGCCTTCTTGCACCATAAAATGACATTTCTCCCAATTCAACACAAGATGTGTTTCTTTACATCTAGTAAGCACCTGTTCCAGATTATTCAAACATGCATCAAATGAAGAGCCAAAAACTGAAAAATCATCCATGAAGATCTCAATAAATTTTTCAACCATATCAGAAAATATAGACATCATACATCGCTGAAAGGTTGCTGGGGCATTGCATAACCCAAAGGGCATCCTTCGGTATGCAAAGGTTCCATATGGGCAAGTAAAAGTGGTCTTTTCTTGATCTTCTGGTGCAATTGGTATCTGGTTATACCCTGAATATCCATCCAAGAAACAATAATACTCATGCCCGGCTAGCCTCTCCAACATTTGATCCATAAATGGGAGAGGGAAATGGTCCTTCCGGGTGGCTTCATTTAATTTTCTATAGTCAATACACACACGCCATCCGGTAATGGTTCTAGTAGGGATGAGTTCATTTTTCTCATTTGGAACAACAATCGTACCCCCTTTTTTGGGCACAACTTGCACAGGGCTTACCCAAGAACTATCAGAAATAGGATAAATGATCCCAGCATCTAACAACTTAATTATTTCAGCCTTTACCACTTCTTTCATGTTGGGATTCAGGCGCCTTTGGGGCTGAACGGAAGGCTTGCTGTCCTCTTCCATCAAAATTCTGTGAGTGCAGATTGATGGATTAATGCCTTTGATATCTTCTACCTTCCAAGCTATAGCATTTTTGTGTTCCCGCAGCACTCTTAATAATTTTTCTCTTTGTAAGGGATTCAGTGCTGCGGAAATTATCACGGGGAGATCTGATGGTTCCTCAAGGAAAGCATACTCTAAATGGGATGGTAATTGCTTCAGTTCAAGGGTGGGGGGTTCTTGGGGTGATGGCTTTCCTGATGGTCCGGGCAATTTGCCTAAGTTCTCTAATTTAAGAAACCCCTTTCCCTTGAATTGAGGCTTATCATTCAGGTATGCTATCATGAGGTTTATTTTTTCATTTTCTGTTTCTTCAAGTTCTCCCTGTTGGAGGCAGAGTTCAAGAGGATCAGTTATTCTACTTACCTGGAAGCATTCATCAATTGTCAATTCAATGGCATCAATCATAAAACAAGAATCATCACTAGAGGGTGCATGTTTCATAGCATCAGACATTTTAAAAATTATCTCCTCATCTTGTATCCTAAGGCTGAGTTGTCCTTGTTGGACATCAATCATTGCTTTCCCGGTAGCCAGGAAAGGTCTCCCTAGGATAAGCGGGACCTCCACATCTTCTTGCATGTCTAACACAATGAAATCAACTGGAAAAATGAATTTGTCAACTTTAACTAACACATCTTCTATGATCCCCCTAGGATGTCTAATGGATCTATCAGCCAATTGTAATGCCACTCTAGTGGGTTGGGGTTCATTCAACCCCAATTTCTTGAAGATAGAATATGGCATTAAATTGATGCTAGCTCCCAGGTCACATAAAGCGTTTTCAATTTTTAAACTGCCAATGGTACAAGGAATAGTGAAACTCCCTGGATCTTTGAGTTTCTGAGGCAGCTTGTTCAGAAGGATAGCAGAACATTCCTCATTTAATGCAACTGTAGCCACATCTCCCAGTTTCCTTTTGTTTGCCAATAATTCCTTCAAAAACCTTGCATAGTGTGGCATCTGGGCTAAAGCATCAGCAAAAGGAATATTAATATGTAAACTTTTAAATATTTCAAGAAACTTACCAAATTCCTTCTCCAATTTTTGTTGCTTCAGCCTGTTAGGGAATGGAACTTGTGGTTGTTGGTGCATCCCTTGTTGTGCTTCTGGTTGTTCCGTCTTCTGTTGTCTGGTTCCAAGGCTTGTTTCTGCCTTGGGTTCAGCCCAATTCTTCTTTTCTACCTCAGGCAACTCTTTTCCACTTCTTAAGGTAATAGCTTGCACCTGCTCTCGTGGATTCACTTCAGTGTTGCTTGGAAGAGTTCCCGGCAGTCTGGAAGAGATTAATTGTGCCAATTGCCCCACTTGGTTTTCCAGGTTTTTGATTGAGGCTTCCTGGTTCTGGAACCTAGTTTCTGCACCTGCTATAAATTTTGTCATCAGTTCCTCCAAATTGGATTTCGGTTCAGGCTGATGATAAGTCTGGTGGAACGGCTTGGAAATATGCTGATTTGGCCAGGACTGGTTTGAATGTCCCCTCCATCCTGGATGAAAAGTATGGTGACTCTGGTAACCCTGCTGTCTTGACGAATTGCTGACATAGTCAACTTGTTCAGTAGATGGTCTGAACTGATTGCCAACTTGGCAGTCTGTACTGATGTGGCCTCCCCCACACAATTCACAATTAAGAGGCTGCACATGCATGGCAGCTATCTGCATTTCATCTATTTTTTTACTGAGTGCTCCTATTTGTGCAGCTAGTGCTGTATAAGTGTCAACATTATGCAAGCCTTGCTGCTTCCTAGTTTGAGTCCTTTCCGAATGCCATTGATAATTGTTGGCTGCCATTTCCTCAATAAGTGCATGGGCAACCTCAGGAGTTTTATTATTTATGGATCCTCCGGCTGCAGCATCTAATATGGTCTTATTTGAGTCAGTAAGACCATTATAGAAAGTCTGCACTTGCAGCCAAATGGGGAGGCCATGGTGAGGAACTCTCCTTAACAGCTCCTTGTATCGTTCCCATGACTCATATAAAGATTCCCCCTCTTGCTGGAAAAAAGTAGTGATGTCATTCCTCATTTTAGCAGTTTTAGAAGGGGGAAAATATTTAGAGAGAAAACGGCTGGCCATTTCGTCCCATGTGGCTATAGATCCTGCCGGTAATGAGTTCAACCAAGCTTTGGCTTTATCCTTCAAAGAAAATGGGAATAACCTCAGCCGGATGGCATCATCACTTACCCCATTGTGTTTGAAGGTGTCACAGATTTCCAAGAAGTTAGCAATATGGGCATTCGGATCCTCATGGGCCATACCACAAAACTGAACCGTATTTTGTATCATTTGGATTATGGCCGGTTTAATTTCGAAGTTATTGGCAGCAATAGTTGGCCTGATAATGCTGGAGACAGTCCCGGTGAGGGTAGGCTTGGCATAATCCATCATAGTTCTTTGTTCAGCCATTTCTTGTGCTTCTTGTCTGACTTGCTTAGCAACTCTCAAACGGACACGGAGAGTCCGTTCAATCTCTGGGTCGTAAAGGATCTCTTCCAGTTCAGGTCTGCTTGTCATAAACTGTTAAAGTCAAAGCAATAAAAATGCCAATATTCACAAAAGAAAATAAATAACTAATCCTATCACACTGAAAATGTAAAGTGAAGTATTGGAATACAAAACCTACATCCTATCATGAATAAATGAAGCCGATTATACTAAAAGCAGATTTAAACCAATCATCTTATTCAAGGTTCCTTTATCTACATCCATCGATTGCAACATCTGAATTCAGACCCAATTTAGATCTGAGTTCAGATCTACAAGTCTTTGGTATTGTTAGTCTAGAGAAATTAATAAATAATAATTCAGATCTGAGCTGGATATCTCATACACACTCATTGGTATACACTACAATATACATCCATTAAGGTTGGAATCAATTCTGTGATGCTTTAGGGCTGAAATCAGATCTGATCTAAAAAAAAAAAATTTAAAAGGATCTGAAATAAACTAAAACCAGTCCTGAGTTAGGCTTGGGTTAAAAACTCTACAATTGAAGCTCAAACCTGTATAGCTGATGCATATCAAACACTTGCTAAGACCTGAAAATTGGGTCTGCAATGTTTGGTATTGCAAGCTATTCGGCCCATACAACTTTTGTAGAAATCTGAAATCAGGTCTGCTAACTGTTGCACTATAGCAGCCCTGCTACAGATCTGAATGCTAAAAGAAATACTTGGAAAGTGCTAATTTTTCTTAAATATCTGAGGCATAACAATTATTCAATCCAAACATACACCTCCTTAGCTAATGTAGCTCGGTTACAAGTGGGTAAAGCCAAGAATTCAGTCCACCCAGAATTCATAGTATGCTCTGTATCAGTTCAGTCCTCACATCATATCAACTGAATTTCAGATTTGAATTTCTCTCATTCCTTGCTATCCATTCACCCTTGAGGCAGGTTGGATGTATCCTAGGGTGGATTGGGGTAGTGATGGCACCCAATTCACCTCAAACTTGCATCGGTTCAGATCTGAGTTCAGAGGAATTCAGATCTGAACTGAGCAGATCTGTAACAGCAGAATTCAGATCTGAACTCAAGTCTGAGTTTGGATCTGAATTCTCAATTGCCTTACCTTCAGTTATTGCTACCAAATTGTTTTTGGGGAATAGCAGAAGTGCCCTAGGGTGAATTGGGGTGGTGATGACACCCAATTCCCCTCAAAATTTCATCAGTTCAGGTCTGAGTTCAGAGGAACTCAGATCTGAACTGTTGCAGATCTGCAATAGCAGAATTCAGATCTGAACTCAGATCTGAGTTCTGATCCGAATTCTCAATTGCTCCTCTGGTTGTTCAAAAGATCTCCCCCTTTTTTTTTTTTCATTTGTTTTTTTTTTTTTCTTTTTGTAATGAAAGAAAAAAAAAATAAAATCTGAAACACAAGCAACTCTTTTCGGCTGAGTGCTGCAGATCTGAAATCTGCTGATCTGAGTGCCGAATGCAACTCAGATCTGCAACACTCATGTTTATGTGAATTTTTTTTTTTTTTTCTTTTTGAAGGGAACAACATCAAGATTGAATAGAAATCAAATATGCCTTTATTAAAATGAAACTGAAACCAAAAAAAAGAAAGTAATCTACTTAAGAAAGAAGAAACATAACTACAGTAGTACAGCAGTTGCAATCCAAGCTGAAATGAAAAAGTTAGCAAATTAACCCAACTATGAATGCAATGCTGAATGAGATCAGATTAAGAATGCTCAATGTTTCCTAATATTGCTTCTATAAATCCCCGGCAACGGCGCCAAAAACTTGATGTGTGGCTCATTGTGACACTAGCAAGTGCACTAGCCGTTCAAGTAATAAAGTAGTGAGTGAAGTATCGTTCCCACGAGGATTTAGGAAACAATTACCAATACTAAATTGAACATTTCTTATCTGATCAACAAATAAATCAAAACTCTAATGAAAGCTAAGAAATCCTAAATTAAAATCTATCTAAATCATTGGCCCAATTGCCTTCAATTCAGGTTAGAAGAGTAAGTAGTAAATGTCAATCTCAGAATTCAGCAATCTATCAATTTGGATCATTCGAATGAATCATGATTGAGCCTTGGTTTGGTGAAACCCCAAGGTCATGAACAGCCTCTCTCAAGCGCATGTTCATCCTATGCATGAGTGACGGTTCTTCTATCTCTAGCAAGAATCTAATCCCCATGCATGCATTTCTTCAAACACTTCTAAGGCATCAATTCAAATCTGAATTGATCACCAACTGAATTGTGCAAGTTATCTCTAACCTTGCACTCAATTCAGTTCTTGAATAGTAGATCTGAATTCCTAGAGTCTCTCTCAAGCACTCTAGGAATTCCAAGCTGTAGATTAATTCGCCCAATCTGAAAATTGCAGATCTGAATTCTCTTTCAAGCAATTCAGATCTTGCAATCTCAGATCTGAGAATTCAGATCTGAGTTTTGAAGGTTAGTTGGCCGAATTGATCTGCAATCACACCCTTATTCAAGAAACTTCAAATACAATGCATGATCATTTGAATGAATCAAAAAGAATTAGATTGCTGAACTGAAATTTTACAAGCTGAAATACATCAAGGAAGAATGGAAACAAGGAGAAAGAAGAAAGAACATATAACTAAGAAACTGAATTCAAATCAAAAGAGAATGAAACTACAAATGATTTATTACAAAAAATATTTGAATCACAATCCCTCAATTCGAACTCACCTTCTTCTTCTAGCTTGCTTGTCTTAAACTTCCTTCAGCCCTTCTTCTTCTTCTTCCTTGCGCCTAGCCTTCTTCTCTTCTCTTCTCTCAAGGTGGCTGAACCTCTAAGAGTGGGAGAGCCTTTCTCTCAAGCAATTGAACAACTTTCTCCCCTCCTAGAGGCCTCCTTATATAGTTTTTCAAGGGGGCTCTTGCCCCTTCTTGAAGCCTCTAGAATGGGGTGTATTACACCCCTCATGAACCTTCTAGAGTGCTCCCTCCTTCTCTTCAAGAAACTCCTAGAAGTTGCCGCCCCTAGCTCCCTTTGGGCTGCTATTTGGGCTACAACTTAGCTTGCTTTTGAGCTCATGTGGGCTACACTCTAGGCTGTTATTTGGGCTAAAAATGGGCCTTCCTTGCTGGGCCGAATTCTCCTCATAGCTAGGCTTTATTTTCTTGGGTTTTCTCAAGGAATTCACTTGCTCTTTTTGGGCCGAAGTGCTCTCTCTTGCTTCCATGACCGGGCTGGACTGAAATTGGTCTTTTTGAACCTTCTTTTCTTGCCTTTTTCCTTCCTTTTCTTGGATTGATTATCCCTGAACTTATTCTTAGCATTAAGCTAAATTAAGGCAAAAATTAATAAAACCAGCATAAAAATCCATGCTAAAGTCCTCAAAAATTATAGATAAATTGTAAGTTCATCATATTTGGATCAGCCTTCTCTTCTAGTGATAAGGATAAACCCTTATCTTATCTGCAGATTAGATCAGCTTTCTCCTAATCCCATTAGGAGGTTTCTAGATCTGAATCACATTCAGATCTGGACTCTCTGAGTGGATAGGATTAAGACCCTATCCTATCAGCTAATCCATCTCAGAATTCGCTCCTTTAATTAACTAAATAAATAGCCCAATTCAAAATGGGCTTTAGGTCCATTAAGCTTATATGCTCACTTAACCTTCCTAACTGCTACCCAGTTGGGCTTCCTTGTATGGCGTGGGACCCAAGCATTGATCTACACATCAGCCACATGGGTTCGGCCCAGCCTTTGTTACAAGGCCTGGTAAAATACACTGTTAAAGACAGTGCACCCCCTGAAACCCATCGAATGGGCTCTATGGGCCCAACACTTACCCTAAGTGGTCCCTGGGCCAAGCCACCTTTTAACACCCAAGGACTGTGGGCAGATGCAAGATTAGCCCATCAGGTATTATCCTCAATGGTCTTACACTTAACCTCTCAGCCCTTAATGATCATACACTGCCCGACAAGAGAGGACCTCTCCCTCGGGTGCAAGGAACAGTGTTGCACTCTCCACTTATATAGATCCCGGGAATTAAAACCCTTTTGCAAACATTTTAGAAACCTTAATATATATACTTTTATATCTCATATAAAATATACTTTGCAAAACAAATCTCAACGGTTGAAATTGGTTGCCGGCAGTCTTGGTTTCCAACAGTGAGAGTGCATCCCCGATCATTACCTTTCTCCGACAAAGGGGCTGATCCTGTCATTATGATCACCCACTCAGATGAATTCTCGGATTGTCCCAACATACCCAGGTTTTGACCCCCACAAGGATCTCACTAATTGGTACATCAAAGACAGCCCGATCCGACACCTAGTGCAGTATCATAATCGAGTTTAGGGATCGGGTGTAACTTTCTAGTTTTTCCCATCAATCTCCAAGGTCCAGGGCAATACTGAAAATCTGGTCCAGTTCAAAGATTCAATTAATCTCACACTGTATGTGCCTAGGGTCTCACCCCGGTAGCTGAGACAAGTCACCCTAACCGACTTGGTGGCACCACAGTGTCAACCTTGTCAGGATAGGTCTCCCCAGACCGACCCACTGGCTGTGAACATTCTAAACTAACACGAGTCTCAATAAGTGTCCAGTTTAAGGGTATTACAAAGAAACATACCAGGGGAACATGAATCAAATATGCACTTTTATTCATTTACAATAAACTCAAAAAGTACATCAATTTTGATTGAAGCTAAGGGCATACTAAACCGTCTAACAACTCCCACTTGCACTTAGGTCCAATCAGGTACTAGCCGGAGTCCCATGCTTTCCACGTGTTTCTCAAACACTTTCTGTGATAGTGGCTTAGTCAATGGGTCTACCACATTCTACGCTGATGCTACCTCTTACTATCATCCTCCCATAGGTCCAGTGTTGTCATACAACAATGGAATGGGTGATGTGCTGAATTCCAAATTCATGAATGAACACCTTCATTCATAAGGCAGCCTCACTTACGGCAATGCGCTCGGCTTGGGTTGTGGACTATTAATTTTCAACTTAGGACCCTTGTTTGCTGACACTCAGGGAACAACACACGATCCTATCGTGAAAATATATCTAGATGTAGACTTTCTATCATCTGGGTCTGACTGAAAATGGGCATATGCATACCCTTGGATCTATAGTGAGCTACCGTCGAATACTAGACAAAACTCTTTTGTCCTTCGAAGGTACTTAAGTATGTTTATCATAGCAGTCAAATGCTCCTACCCTAGGTTGGCCTGAAATATGCTTATTACACTCACTGCCTGAGCTATGTAAGGACGAGTGCACAGCATGGCATACATGATGCTCCATACGGCAGAGGCATAGGGAACGTCTTTCATGCCATCAATCTCCTCAGAAGTCTTGGGAGACATCTTCTTGGAGAGAGTGACTCCGTGCCTGAAGGGAACATTTCCTTTCTTGGAGTTTTTCATACTATATCTTTTGACTATTTTGTCAATGTAGGCAGATTGGGATAATCCTATTATCTGCTTCGATCTATCTCTATAGAGTCGAAAACCCAGTATATAGGAGGCTTCTCTAAGATCTTTCATGGAGAATTGCTGTGATAGCCATACTTACACCGTAGTTAACATACCTACATCATTCCCAATGAGTAGAATGCCATCTACATACAGAACCAAGAAGGTAACATTATCTCCATTGTACTTCCTATAGACACAGGGTTCATCCGGATTCTGCTCGAAGTCAAATGATTTCACGGCGGAGTCAAAACGGATGTTCCAACTTCTAGAAACTTGCTTAAGTCCATAAATGGATTTATTAAGTTTACATACCATGCTTTCCTGACCTGCAGCAATGAAGCCTTGCGGCTGCTGCATATAGATATCTTCAGTAAGATCTCCATTCAGGAATGCAGTTTTGACATCCATTTGCCAAATCTCATAATCATGGTATGCTGCTACAGCTAGCAGGATCCTAATGGATTTAAGCATGGCCACAGGGGAAAAGGTTTCCTCATAATCGATGCCCTCTTTCTAAGTGTATCCTTTCGCCACCAGACGAGCCTTGAAGGTCTCAACCTTACCATCGGGGCCCTTCTTCCGCTTGTAAATCCATTTGCAACCGATTGCTTTTACCCCGGAGGGCGGATCTACTAGAGTCCAGACTCCATTGGTCTCCATTGAGTCCATCTCTGCTCTCATGGCCTCCACCCACTTCTGGGAATCTATGTCCATCATAGCTTCCGTGTAAGTCACGGGATCCTCCTCACTAATCACAGTTTCCACCAGGTAACTATCCTGGTCATAACCATAACGGACTGGTGGCCTGGATACCCGAGTGAAATCTTCTAGGTTGGTCACTACCTGGAACTTGTGGGACATCTCCCACTGCTCCTGAGCTCTCCTCATCAAGAACAACTTCCTGACGATGGGTGTCCAGGATATAGTCGGTTTCCAAGAATTGCGCATTACGACTGCAGAACACTTTCTGCTCACTTGGGTCATAGAATAGGTATCCTACAAAGCCTTTTGGGTAGCCTACAAATAGGCAATGGCAGGTCTTGGATTCCAACTTGTCTGCACTCGTTCTTTTAACGTGTGGTAGACAACCCCAAATCTTCAAGTGTCTGACACTTGGTTTCTTTCCGGTCCAAAGTTCATATGGAGTATTCGGAACCGATTTGGTTGGAACCCAATTCAGCACATAAATCACAGTCTCTAATGCGTAACCCCAAAAGGATGTGGGTAACTCTGAGTGTATGAGAAGCGACTAGACCATATCCAATAAGGTCCTATTCCTCCTCTTCGAAACACCATTAAGTTGTGGTGTAGCAGGAGGAGCTAATTGTGATACTATCCCATTGTCCTTTAAGTAGTCCCTGAATTCGTCAGAGAGATACTTGCCACCTCGATCTGATCAAAGGGCCTTAAATTTCTCTCCCTAACTGTTTCTCGTCCTCTTGTCTAAACTCTTTGAACTTTTCAAAGGATTCAGACTTGTGTCTCATTATGTACATGTAACCGTATCGTGAAAAATCATCTGTGAAGGTGATGAAATACACGTGTTGATTTCGTGTCCTAACACTCAGGGGACCACTTACATCAGTATGTATTAGGTCAAGTGTGCCTGTACATCTTTCAGGCTTACTGTCAAATGGTCGTTTTGTCATCTTGCCTTGTAGGCAAGGCTCACAGGTGGGAAGATCTTCTACGGTTAGAAAATCCAAAGGACCATCATTTACCAACCTTGTGATTCGGTCAACACCGATGTGGCCAAGTCGGTAATGCCGTAGACACGTGGGATTAACTGTATCACAGGCTCTCTTCTTGGGGATTTCAGCCGACGTAGTTTCATTTATGTTAGTTTCTAGAGAAGGATGTAGAACATAGAGACCGTTCTCTAGTTCCCCGTATGCGATGAATCTGTTGATTCTTTTAATAGTAATCGTTTAGTAAAGAAGACAGAATAACCATCTGCACACAGTTTTGAGACAGAAATCAAATTTCTCCTTAAATTTTGCACATAAAGACAGTCTTTCAGTACAATTTTTCCTTCTCTGAAAATTAACTCCACGGTTCCTATGGCCGCGGCTGCAACAGTTGCAGTAGTCCCCAAGTAGAGTGTGACTTCTCCTTCACTCAGCCTTCTGCTTACCTTGAACCCCTGCAGTGAGTTACATGCATGAGTTGAAGACCCGGAGTCAATACACCAGGACGCAGAAGCTACCAACAAATCGGTTTCTATAACACAAGTTTCGAAGTTACCTTTCTCGGATTCCAGGTCGGCAGGACAGTTCCTTTTCTAGTGGCCGGTCTTCTTGCAGAAGTGACAGGCATCCGATGCTTTGTCTTTCTTCTGCTTCATGCTCTTAATGGCTTTCATCTGAGGCTTCTTTGCCATCCTCTTTCTCTTGCCTGTCTTTCCAGCTTCAACAAGCATGGCTATAGGCTCATCCTTTCTAATCAGTTCTTCAGCTCTTTGCAACATATTGCTGAGCTCTTGTAAGCTGACATTCAGCTTGTTCATGTTATAGTTCATGATGAACGGATTAAAAGTAGGAGGCAAAGAGCTAAGGATAGTATCTATCTGGGTTGCAAGGTCCAGCCCAGATCCAAGAGCCTCCAGTTCATTGATGTATCCCATCATCCAAAGACAATGGTCGTGAACTTGTTGACCCTTGGACATTGATGTGTGGCTCATTGTGACACTAGCAAGTGCACTAGCCATTCAAGTAATAAAGTAGTGAGTGAAGTATCGTTCCCACGAGGATTTAGGAAACAATTACCAATACTAAATTGAGCACTTCTTATCTGATCAACAAATAAATCAAACTCTAATGAAAACTAAGAAATCCTAAATTAAAATCTATCTAAATCATTGGTCCAATTGCCTTCAATTCAGGTTAGAAGAGTAAGCAGTAAATGTCAATCTCAGAATTCAGCAATCTATCAATTTGGATCATTCGAATGAATCATGATTGAGCCTTGGTTTGGTGAAACCCCAAGGTCATGAACAGCCTCTCTCAAGTGCATGTTCACCCTATGCATGAGTAATGGTTCTTCTATCTCTAGCAAGAATCTAATCCCCATGCATTCATTTCTTCAAACAATTCTAAGGCATCAATTCAAATCTGAATTGATCACCAACTGAATTGTGCAAGTTATCTCTAACCTTGCACTCAATTCAGTTCTTGAATAGTAGATCTGAATTCCTAGAGTCTCTCTCAAGACCTCTAGGAATTCCAATCTGTAGATTAATTTGGCCAATCTGAAAATTTCAGATCTAAATTCTTTTTCAAGCAATTTAGATCTTGCAATCTCAGATCTGAGAATTCAGATCTGAGTTTTGAAGGTTAGTTGGCCGAATTACTCTACAATAACACCATTATTCAAGAAACTTCAAGTATAATTCATGACCATTTGAATGAATCAAAAAGAATTAGATTGCTGAACTGAAATTTTACAAGCTGAAATACATCAAGGAAGAATGGAAACAAGGAGAAAGAAGAAAGAAAATATAACAAAGAAACTGAATTCAAATCAAAAGAGAATGAAACTACAAATGATTTATTACAAAAGATCTTTGAATCACAAACCCTCAATTTGAACTCACCTTCTCTTCTAGCTTGCTTGTCTTGAACTTCCTTTAGCCCTTCTTCTTCTTCTTCCTTGCGCCTAGCCTTCTTCTCTTCTCTTCTCTCAAGGTGGCCGAACCTCTAAGAGTGGGAGAGCCTTCCTCTCAAGCAATTGAACCCCTTTCTCCCCTCCTAGAGGCCTCCTTATATAGTTTTTCAAGGGGGCTCTTGCCCCTTCTTGAAGCCTCTAGAATGGGGTGTATTACACCCCTCATGAACCTTCTAGAGTGCTCCCTCCTTCTCTTCAAGAAACTCCTAGAAGTTGCCGCCCCTAGCTCCCTTTGGGCTGCTATTTTGGCTACAACTTAGCTTGCTTTTGAGCTAATGTGGGCTACACTCTAAGCTGCTATTTGGGCTAAAAATGGGCTGGGCCGAAATTTCCTTCTTGCTAAGCTTCTTCCCCTGGATTTTCCAAAGAGTTTCACTTGCTCTTCTTGGGCCGAATGAAATTCTCTTTCTCTCATGGCTGGGCCGGGCTGAACTTGATAAATTTTGGATTTTCTTTTCTTGCTTTTGCCTTCTTTTTGTTGATTTGGCTCCCCCTGAAATCTTTCTTGCAATCAAGCTAAAATAGGGCAAAATTTAATTAAACCATCATAAAATTTCATGCAAAAACCTCATAAAATATAGATAAATTGTAGGTTCATCAAATACCCCCACACTTAAGCTTTTGCTTGTCCTCAAGCAAAGACATCAGCCATAAACTTAACATTCCCCCCCTTCTGTTTTCACCATTTACCTGGTGAACTTTTTAAGATAGAAATGCATTGAGTAGTCGGGGAACTTTTGTAAGTGCTCAACTCTTATTCTTGTAAATTACCATTTAAGATATGTATCAGATCCAAGGAAAGGAGAATATGAATTTCATCATAGTCTAGCCTTCACTCCTAATTCATATATAAATCAACTCCTTAATTGTCAAGGTTAATAATCAACTTTCACTGAGTTTCACATCTGTAACTAAATCTCAATGAGAGTTCAACTTTAGAGCGCCCCTTTGAACCTCGGTTGTCACCACAATTACTTATTTCTAAGGGTGAGTGTATCTTATGCTCCATCTCACCCTTTTCTTCTTCTTTTTTTTTTTTTTTTTTTTTCGGTGTGAATGCATTTTATGCTCCATCTCACACAATTTTTTTTTTTTTTTTTTTTTTTTTTTTTTTGGTGTGAGTGCATCTTATGCTCCATCTCACACTGGTCACTTACTTGAGGTAGGACTCATGTTCTGAGCTGCTAGTTTTACTATTCAACTCAAAATAGCGGAGTCAATTTGGGCTTTTGTCCTTCTTTGCAATTATTGAACCTCAAGAATTAGCACTTCAGATGTGCACTAGCTCTCTTGACCATTAACCATGAAATCAAGGGCTTCCATACACATGAAGATAGTTAGAGCTAGTCATGCTGAAAAGCATATTCAGCTCCCCTTTTCTCATGCATATATCAAATTGGGTCATTGACAAGAATAAAAACTTAACAAGTACATCAGTCTCCCTCAACTCATTGAATTCCTTCTTAAAAATCATCAAATAAATAGTAATGAACTTGAGGGGTTCCAGTCTTTTTTTTGGTGATGTCATTGCCTACATATGTGTGTTGGGGTGAATGAGGTGCATGGTTTCAGCCCCCATACCCTAGTCTCAGGCTCACTCCCCCACACTTAAGATGAACATTGTCCTCAATGTTCCTAGTGTTAGGGAGTCACAATAAAACCAACAAGAGAAATTCCAAGTAAAGAGAAGGGTGTATAGAGGACTTCCTGAAGATTAATTTCCAGATATGCAAGAGTTCTTTTGGTGGGAGCCTCTTCTGCTAGAATTTACTTGCAAGAGAGATCAAGAGCTTTGTTCTAACTAAAAATAATTTAAACCAAATAATAAAAAGACTACTATACACAATTCCAAACAATGTAAATAATTTAACCAGTCTATAATACACAACAGAAACTTACAAGGCCAAGAAGTTTGAATTCTATCTAACAAAAAAAAATAAATAAATAAATTTAAAAAAACAAGATCAAAAGCCAATATAAATATCTCTTGGAATCTGATATGCAAGTGATAAACAAGTGATTTACAAGATTGAAACTAGCCTAGAAGTCTAAGAGTTCTTGAAATCAGCACACTACCAAAGTTATTTGATTTTTTTTTTTTTTTTTTTTTTGTTGTGTGCTCAGATCTACATTAGAATTTCAGAAATGTAAGTGAATGTATGAAGATCTGATCCACACTAATAATTTTGCTAATTAGAAAGACATAGCTCCATTACTGAAACTAAACCAACATTCAAGTGTGAAGTAGATGTTCAATGGAAAAGAGAGCTAGCTAAATCAGCAATGGAGTTTATTACACACTATTCTAAACTTAAATGAACATAAGTAAACAAATCTAAAATCTACTGTAAACAGATCTACAATCATTGCTGAATTTATGATCTTTAAGCTGCTCTTCAAGTTCTAACAAAAAAAAAAAAAAAAAATCAGATTTGAAAACTTAACTTTTTAGAACAGTCACTTACAAAAACTCCAAACCTAATATCAATAAGTAGGTCTAAAATCTGTTGCAGTTAGGTCTGAAATAAGTTTGATCCCAAGAGCTTAAGACTTCTCTTTCAAGTCCCAACTTAAATGTCTTGTATGCCTCAATTGATTGCAGAGACCTGAAATCAGATCTGCAATTTTATAATGAAAGCAGCCTTGATTTAGATCTGAATACCATTACATAAAAAATATGAAGCTCTTTTTGGACTTTTCAGGCCTCACAAACATCAGTCCTAATCCAATCCAAACATCAATCCACAGCCAATTCAGATCGGGTGCAAGTGATTTAAAAGATAACAAAACATCAAGTTCACAAAAATTTCAGATCATGTACTTATACTGCCTCAAATTCTCATGCACTTCAGATCCGATTTTACCATTCATGGCTTAAATTTTCATCAATCAAGCAAGTCTGATGCATTAAATTGTGAATTGGGTGCTGTCACTACCCGAATTCACATCAAAATAGAGTGGGTTCAGGTCTGAGTTCAGATGAACTCAAATTTGAACCTAGCAGAATGCAGTCCTGCAACCGGTTGAACACAGATCTGAACTTCAAATCTGAGTTTCAGATTTGAAAACTCACATGCTATTTTTTCATTGTTTTCTTTTTCTTTTCTTTATCTATTTTTTTTCTTTTTTTTTTAATAAATCTAAAACAAAATACAGCAATGCAACCAAAATCTTTTTGGATGAGTGCAGGTCTGATTAATGAATGCAATTCAGATCTGAACTCATTTTTAAATTTTTTTTTTTCGGTTGAGTGCTGCAATTCTGCTATAGCAGATCTGAGTGCCGAATGCAACTCAGATCTGCAACACTCATGATTTTGTGATTTTTTTTTTTCTTTTAGAGGGTAATAACTTCAAGATAGAAAGCAAAACAGGTCCCCTTTTATTAAAATTAAACTGAAACAAGGAAAATAAAGTAATCTACTAAAGAGAAAAGAAGCATAACTACAGTAATACAGCAGTTGCATTCAAAGCAAAAATGAAAAATTAAGCAAATTAAACCAACTATGAATGCAATGCTGAAGAACTACATCTACCAGCTACACTAAATCAGCAATCAAATATGAAGTAGATCATCAATGGGAAAGAGAGCTAACTAGATCAGCAGTGGAGTTTCATGCTAATTGTTGTACTGTAGCAGCCCTGCTACAGCTCTAAATGCTAGTGGAATGCACTGCTGCTTTTATTGAATATGTGAGGCATCACAATTATTCAATCCAAACACACATCCTCAGCAAATTTAGATTGGGTACAAGTGGGTAAAGCCAAGAATTCAGTCCACCCAGAATTCATAGTATGCTCTGTATCAGTTCAGTCCTCACATCATATCAACTGCATTTCAGATTTGAATTTCTCTCATTCCTTGCTATCCATTCACCCTTGAGGCAGGTTGGATGTATCATAGGGTGGATTGAGGTAGTGATGGCACCCAATTCACCTCAAACTTGCATCGGTTCAGATCTGAGTTCAGAGGAATTCAGATCTGAATTGAGCAGATCTGTAACAGCAGAATTCAGATCTGAACTCAAGTCTGAGTTTGGATCTGAATTCTCAATTGCCTTACCTTCAGTTATTGCTACCAAATTGTTTTTGGGGAATAGCAGAAGTGCCCTAGGGTGAATTGGGGTGGTGATGACACCCAATTCCCCTCAAAATTGCATCAGTTCAGGTCTGAGTTCAGAGGAACTCAGATCTGAACTGTTGCAGATCTGCAATAGCAGAATTCAGATCTGAACTCAGATCTGAGTTCTGATCCGAATTCTCAATTGCTCCTCAGGTTGTTCAAAAGATCTCCCTTTTTTTTTCATTATATATATATATTTTTTTTCTTTTTGTAATGAAAGAAAAGAATAATAAAATCTGAAACACAAGCAATTCTTTTCGGCTGAGTGCTGCAGATCTGAAATCTGCTGATCTGAGTGCCGAATGCAATTCAGATCTGCAACACTCATGTTTATGTGAATTTTTTTTTTTTCTTTTTTGAAGGGAACAACACCAAGATTGAATAGAAATCAAATATGCCTTTATTAAAATGAAACAGAAACCAGAAAAAGAAAGTAATCTACTTAAGAAAGAAGAAACATAACTACAGTAGTACAGCAGTTGCAGTCCAAGCTGAAATGAAAAAGTTAGCAAATTAACCCAACTATGAATGCAATGCTGAATGAGATCAGATTAAGAATGCTCAATGTTTCCTAATATTGTTTCTCTAAATCCCCGGCAAGGGCGCCAAAAACTTGATGTGTGGCTCATTGTGACACTAGCAAGTGCACTAGCCGTTCAAGTAATAAAGTAGTGAGTGAAGTATCGTTCCCACGAGGATTTAGGAAACAATTACCAATACTAAATTGAGCACTTCTTATCTGATCAACAAATAAATCAAAACTCTAATGAAAACTAAGAAATCCTAAATTAAAATCTATCTAAATCATTGGTCCAATTGCCTTCAATTCAGGTTAGAAGAGTAAGCAGTAAATGTCAATCTCAGAAGTCAGCAATCTATCAATTTGGATCATTCGAATGAATCATGATTGAGCCTTGGTTTGGTGAAACCCCAAGGTCATGAACAGCCTCTCTCAAGTGCATGTTCATCCTATGCATGAGTGATGGTTCTTCTATCTCTAGCAAGAATCTAATCCCCATGCATGCATTTCTTCAAACACTTCTAAAGCATCAATTCAAATCTGAATTGATCACCAACTGAATTGTGCAAGTTATCTCTAACCTTGCACTCAATTCAGTTCTTGAATAGTAGATCTGAATTCCTAGAGTCTCTCTCAAGCACTCTAGGAATTCCATCTGTAGATTAATTTGGCCAATCTGAAAATTTCAGATCTAAATTCTTTTTCAAGCAATTCAGATCTTGCAATCTCAGATCTGAGAATTCAGATCTGAGTTTTGAAGGTTAGTTGGCCGAATTACTCTACAATAACACCCTTATTCAAGAAACTTCAAGTATAATTCATGACCATTTGAATGAATCAAAAAGAATTAGATTGCTGAACTGGAATTTTACAAGCTGAAATACATCAAGGAAGAATGGAAACAAGGAGAAAGAAGAAAGAAAATATAACAAAGAAACTGAATTCAAATCAAAAGAGAATGAAACTACAAATGATTTATTACAAAAGATCTTTGAATCACAAACCCTCAATTTGAACTCACCTTCTCTTCTAGTTTGCTTGTCTTGAACTTCCTTCAGCCCTTCTTCTTCTTCTTCCTTGCGCCTAGCCTTCTTCTCTTCTCTTCTCTCAAGGTGGCCGAACCTCTAAGAGTGGGAGAGCCTTCCTCTCAGGCAATTGAACCCCTTTCTCCCCTCCTAGAGGCCTCCTTATATAGTTTTTCAAGGGGGCTCTTGCCCCTTCTTGAAGCCTCTAGAATGGGGTGTATTACACCCCTCATGAACCTTCTAGAGTGCTCCCTCCTTCTCTTCAAGAAACTCCTAGAAGTTGCCGCCCCTAACTCCCTTTGGGCTGCTATTTGGGCTACAACTTAGCTTGCTTTTGAGCTCATGTGGGCTGCACTCTAGGCTGTTATTTGGGGTAAAAATGGGCTGGGCCAAAATTTCCTTCTTGCTAGGCTTCTTCCCTTGGATTTTCCAAAGAGTTTCACTTGCTCTTCTTGGCCCGAATGAAATTCTCTTGCTCTCATGGCTGGGCTGGGCTGAACTTGATAAATTTTGGGTTTTCTTTTCTTGCTTTTGCCTTCCTTTTGTTGATTTGGCTCCCCCTGAAATCTTTCTTGAAATCCAGCTAAAATAGGGCAAAATTTAATTAAACCATCATAAAATTTCATGCAAAAACCTCATAAAATATAGATAAATTGTAGGTTCATCAGACATTTTTGCAGTCATGAACTGTTTCAAGACCTTTTGTCGAGTAGAACGATTCAGCTCTTCATACATTGTCCTGAGACTGTCCAATATGTCTTTGGCAAATTCGATCTGATCGAACTGTCTCTGTGTCGGGTTGTCCAAGGAGGCAATGATGTAACACCTGGCAAGGGAGTTTTTCTCCTCCCATTCTTGATAGTCTCTCCTTTGGGCCTCAGAAGTCCTATCACCCGGACGCTCCGGAGCAGGATTCTTTGCCACTTTGTCAAGCTTTTCAGAAGCTAGGACCAGCATAAGGTTTCTGTACCAGTCAGCATAGTTTGGGCCCTTCAACTTGTTGTCATCAAGCAGTTTTGCAAAAGATCCATTTGCCATTTTCTGATAAAAGAGAAAACATCAATCCACAACCTAATTTGATTCATGTTCATTTCACAGTTATGGATTTTAATCTACGATCCATTTCCAATTATTCATCTCTAAGATTTCCCTCCTTTTTTAGTGACGGAGACTACGGGTTGTCTTTGGAAATGTGGGAAATCACATAGGGTGCATGGAGCCAACTGTTTCAGCTGCATAACCCCACCACCTTTCTGTGAAGGATCATATCCACTCATCATATGAGTTTTCCCTTTGCCCTCTGTCAGACAAGGTTCAGAGTCGTTTTCAGGTAAACCTTTCTGTCCAGTGAGTGCTTACCCATCATATTCGTGAGCGCCAAGGTACCGTGAGAGATTTCCCATTTTCTAGTGAAGCCCCTCCCACATCGTGTTAGACAGTTTTTTGTATGCCCTTAGGTTCAATCTGATTTGATGTACTTTTGTTATTTAGTGGAAATAAATAAAGTGCATGTTTGATTCATGTTGTTTGGTTTAATTCTGTGTAAAACCCTAAAACTGGACATTTATAGAGACTCATGTTAGTTTTAAATGTTCACAGCCATTGGATAAGTCTGGGGAGATTTATCCTGCCAAGGCTGATACTAGTGTGCCACCAAGTGTTGGGATGGCCTGTCTCAGCCACCAGGGTAAGACCCGAGGCACATGCAGTATGGGATTACTTGAATCCTTGAACTGGACCAGATTTCCAGTATTGCCCTGGACCTTGGAGATAGATGGGCAAAACTGGAAAGTTACACCTGACCCCTATACTTGATTATGACATTTCACTAGGTGTTGGATCAAGCTGCCTTTGATATGCCAATCAGTGAGATCCTTAGCGGGGATCAAAACCTGGGTATGTGGGGGCAGTTTGAGAATTCATCTGAGTGGGTGATCATAGTGACAGAATCAGCCACTTTGTCAGACAAAGGGTAATGATTGGGAATGCACTCTCTCTGATGGAAACCAAACTGCCGGCAGTTGATTTCAATTGTTGGAATTTTGGTTTTGCAAAATTAATATATATATATATATATATATATGTACGGTTTCGATTTGTTTGCAAATGGTTTTAATTCCCGGGATCCATGTGAGAGGAGAATGCGGCACTGTTCCTTGCAGCCGAGGGAGAGGTCCTCTCTTGTCGGGCAGTGCTTGATCATTAAGGGCTGAGAGGTTAAGTGTAAGACCATTGAGGATAATACCTGATGGGCTAATCTTGCACCTGCCCACAGTCCCTGGGTTTTTATAAGATGGCTTGGCCCAGGGACCACTTAATGTAAGTGTTGGGCCCATAGGGTCCATATGATGGACTCAAGGGGTTCATTGAGTTTTTCAGTGAATTCAGCTGGGCCTTGTATTAAAGGCTGGGCCGAACCCATGTGGCTGGTGTGTAGATCAATGCTTGGGTCCCACGCCATACAAAGAAGCCCAACTGGGCAGCAGATTGGAAAGTAATTAGACACTGAATACTTAATGGGCCTGAAGCCCATTTTGAGGTGGGCTGATATGATCACCCATCCTTGGGGCGAATCTGAGATTAATGTTAGTAAAAGGATTGGACCTTTTGCCTTATCCACTCTTGGAGACCAAATTCAAATTAGATTTGAATCTGGTAACCTCCTGATAAGATCAGGAATAAGCTAACTTTATCTGCAGATAGGATTAAGATTATCCCCTATCCAAATACTGATTTGGATTGGGATAACTCCTAATTAGGAGGATTCTTAATCAAGAAGAAAGGAGAAGAAACCCTAACCAAGAGAGAGAAATATCAGATTTCGAACCACCTTGAAGAGATATAGGATATCTCCTGCGAACTGCAATTGACACCAAGTATCAGATTTCGCCTTTAGAGTTCTTCTCCTGCCGCCGCCATCTATTTTTGCAAGATTAGATCTTTGCAGAAAAGGAAAGTCAAGAAATCTGTTCTTGACATTAGTCTTGCAACAAAGACTAAAAGGATTCAGTGTTTAGTGTTTCCAGAGGATTCTTGTGAAGGATCCAGTGTGTAGGACGCACCCTGTTGGTTCTGTTCCATCCACAGCTGTGTTATCTTCAGCAGGAAGGGATCTTGGAGCATTCTTTGGGCGTGAACACCAACTTTGGGAGATACTACTTCTCCGGATCAGGTATATTCCTCCCATTTACCTTTTGGTACAGATCTGGTTTGATTATGGTTCAAGTAGGATCCTTGAATATTGTATTCTAAATTTAGGGAATATGATTCCCAGTTGGGAGAAGGTAGGAAATTTTTGAAATTCGCCCACCCACTCCGCAACCTTTATGGCATCCATTAGATGGATCCTACCATTCTTTCAGTGGTATCAGAGCCAGGTTCGAATCTTGAACCTAAAGAAAATCAGATCTGACCCTGCGCAGATGGATAGAAGGTGTTCTTTCAAGATTTGCGCAGATTGTTTGCTTTTTTCAAGAAACTATTTCTTGTTAAGGGCGATTGATCTGAAATTAATTTTTTTATTAAATCCAGAATTTATTTAGAATTGTTCTTTATTTATTTTGTTTTAATGGACTGTTCGAACCTGGAGATCACAGTACAGTTTTGGCGTAGATAGTCTGCGCACCCTTTTTCTTTCTATTTATTTATATTCAGTTTGTAAATAATTTTTTTTTTTTATTTTGGACTGAATGTATAGGATTTGATCAAGAATGTAATTAATAGAAATAGGATTTCTGTTATTTTTCTTGATTAAAGAAGAAGGAAGAAGAAGGTGGCGCTGGAGATTTGCAGTTGGAGAAATCGCTTTCTGCGATTTGCAGTTTGTGAAACTACAACCCTTGTGACTAACCTCTGTTTTGCAGGTGGTGCGAATAGTCCATAGTTTGATTTGTGATTGTTTGAAATCAAAATTATTAATTTCAGATCTTTCATGACCTAATTCTTGAATTGAAAATCAGTTTTGGATCCTCTCGGACTAGATTGGACCAAAACTGTTTGGACCGAATCTGGGGTTCGATAGGGACTGTTTTTCAATCTGTATTTCTCACACTTGCTGTTCCAAATCTGATGTTCAAATACAAGGATTAATTTGGCCCACCTGTAAAGCCCAGTTTTAAAGGGTTAAAACTACAAAAGGCCCATTATTGTGAGATAAGCTGTATGGGCCGAACTGCTATCTGCGATTCAGCCCATACACCTAGTAGTCATTAATTGTTAATGACTTAGATTTTAAATGAGCTATTCAATGGGCTTTACAGCGGTTAATTGATTGGATCAATTCCTCCTTTACATGTGATGTTTGGATGTTTGATGTGCTGCGACCATGGGCCATAAGTACTTGGCCCATGAAGACTCGTTAGTGGGTCTTGCGCACACCATGGCTAAATGCACATCATTGCCATGGTATCCTTCAAGGTCATTGGATGACCCCTTTTGCTTGGTGGGCCCCACAACCCTGAAAAGGGATGCGTACGAAACCCCTAGCCGATTAAGGCCCACCAGAAATCTGACTTTATGAAAGTCAGTGGGAGCCACTCTGGTTTGACCTAAATTAAAACTAGGGCATAATTTTGTTTCCTCCAGCAAATATGAATGCATGTGATAGGGAGACCCATATGATGGACTCTCTAAAGGCCTTCCGTCATTAGCACAATGATGGGTCCTTCAGTAATGAGGAAACGCACCATAAAATTGGGCTATCCATTTGCTGTTGGATCTATTAGAGTGTTTCATAAGATGATAGGGGCGTCATAGACCGATGTGGGAGGGGCTTCACCAGAAAATGGGAACTCTCTCACGGTACCTTGGCGTAACCTGAATATGATGGGTAAGCACTCACTGGACAGAAAGGTTTACCTAAAAACGGCTCTAAACCTTGTCTGACAGAGGCCAAAGGGAAACTCATTTGATGAGTGGATATGATCCGTCATAGAAAGGTGGTGAGATTATGCAACTGAAACAGTTGGCTTCACGCACCCCATGTGATTTCCCACATTTCCAAAGACATTTTGTCATCTCCGTCACTGAGAAAGGAGGGAAATCTCAGAGATGAACAAATGGGAATGGAACATAGATTAAAGGCCATATCTATGTAGGTAACATGAATCAAACTAATGTTGTGGACTAATGTTTTTGCTATTTTCTCAGAAAATGGCAAACGATCAATTTGCAAAGCTTCTAAACGATAACAAGCTTAAGGGCCCAAACTATGCCGACTGGTACAGAAATCTTATTCTGGTCCTAACTTCCGAAAAATTAGACAAGGTAGTGAAAAATCCTACCCCGGAATGTCCGGGTGATAGGGCTTCTGAGGCCGGTAGGAGGGACTACCAAGAGTGGGAGGATAAGAACTCCCTAGCCCGCTGCTTTGTCGTTGCCTCATTAGACAACTCAATACAGAGGCAGTTCGATCAGATCGAACTAGCCAAGAACATATTGGACAGTCTAAGAACAATGTATGAAGAGCAGAACCATTCTACTCGACAGAAGGTCCTGAAATTGTTCATGACCGCGCAAATGACCAAAGTGCAGAAAGTTCATGACCATTGTCTTCGGATGATGGGTTACCTTAACGAACTTGAAGCTCTTAGATCCGGGCTAGATCTTGGCACGCAAGTGGATGCCATCCTCAATTCTTTGCCCTCTTCCTTCAATGCGTTCACAATGAACTACAATATGAATAAGCTGAATGTCAGCGTGTAACTCACTGCAGGGGTTCAAAGTTAGCAGAAGGTTGAGTGAAGGTGAAGTGACACTATTCTTGGGAACAATTGCAAGTGTTGCAGCGGCGGCAATAGGAACCGTAGAATTAGTTTTTAAAGAAGGAATACTTGTATTTAAAGATTGTCTTTATGTACAGAACTTGAGAAGAAATTTAATTTCTGTTTCAAAACTGTGTGCTGATGGATATACTGTTTATTTTAGTAATATGATTACTGTTAAACGGAATAATAAATTCATCGCATGCGGGGAACTAGAGAACGGTCTCTATGTTCTACATCCTTCTCTGGAAACTAACTTAACCGAAACTACATCGGTTAAAAATCCCAAGAAAAGGAATCATGATACAGTAAGTCCCACGTGCCTCTGGCATTACCGACTTGGCCATATCGGTATTGACCGAATCACAAGGCTGGTAATGGATGGTCCTTTGGATTTTCTAACCGTAAAAAATTTTCCCACTTGTGAACCTTGCCTTCAAGGTAAGATGTCGAAGCGGCCATTTGACGGTAAGCCTGAAAGATCTGAAGGCACACTTGACCTAATACATACTAATGTATGTGGTCCCCTGAGTGTTAGGACACGGAATCAACACGTGTACTTCATCACCTTTTCAGATGATTTTTCACGATATGGTTACGTGTACCTAATGAGACATAAGTCTGAATCATTTGAAAAGTTCAAAGAGTTCAGACAGGAAGTCGAGAAACAGTTAGGGAGAGAAATTAAGGCCCTTCGATCAGATCGAGGTGGCGAGTATCTCTCTGACGAATTCAGGGACTACTTAAAGGCCAATGGGATAGTGTCACAATTAGCTCCTCCTGCTACACCTCAACTCAACGGTGTTTCAGAGAGGAGGAACAGGACCTTGTTGGACATGGTCCGGTCACTTCTCGTATGCTCACAATTACCCACATCCTTTTGGGGATATGCATTAGAGACTGCTATCTACGTGCTGAATCGGGTTCCAACCAAATCAGTTCCGAAAATTCCATATGAACTTTGGACCGGAAGGAAGCCAAGTGTAAGACACTTGAAGATTTGGGGTTGTCTTGCATACGTTAAAAGAACAAGTGTGGACAAGTTGGAATCTAAAACCAGCCATTGCCTGTTTATAGGCTACCCAAAGGATTCGGTGGGTTATCTATTCTATGACCTGAGTGAGCAGAAAGTGTTCTGCAGTCGAAACGCCCAGTTCTTAGAATCCGATTACAGCCTGGAGACCCATCGTCAGGAAATAGTTCTTGATGAGGAGAGCTCAGGAGAAGTGGGAGATGTCCCACAAATTCCAGGTAATGACCAACCTAGAAGAACCACCCGGGTATCCAGAGCACCAGTCCGATATGGTTATGACCAGGATAGTTACCTGGTGGAAACCTTGACTAGTGAAGTGGATCCCGTGACTTACGCGGAAGCTATGTTAGACATAGACTCCCAGAAGTGGGTGGAGGCCATGAGAGCTGAAATGGAATCAATGGAGACCAATGGAGTCTGGACTCTTGTGGATCCCCCCCCGGGGTAAAAGCAATTGGTTGCAAATGGATCTACAAGAGGAAGAAGGGCCCCGATGGCAGGATTGAGACCTTTAAAGCTCGTTTGGTGGCGAAAGGGTATACTCAGAAAGAATGCATCGACTATGAGGAAACTTTTTCGCCCGTGGCCATGCTTAAATCCATTAGGATCATGCTAGCTGTAGCAGCGTACCATGACTATGAGATTTGGCAAATGGATGTCAAAACTGCATTCCTGAATGGAGATCTTAGTGAAGATATCTACATGCAGCAGCCGCAAGGCTTCATTGCTGCTGGTCAGGAACACATGGTATGTAAACTTAATACATCCATATATGGACTTAAGCAGGCTTCTAGGCGTTGGAACATCCGTTTTGATTCTGCAGTCAAAACGTTTGACTTTGAGCAGAATCCAGATGAGCCTTGTGTTTATAGGAAGTCCAGTGGGGATAAGATCACCTTTTTGGTGTTGTACGTGGACGATATCCTACTCATTGGGAATGATGTAGGAATGTTGACTTCGGTCAAGGTATGGCTATCACAGCAGTTCTCCATGAAAGATCTTGGAGAAGCTTCATACATACTGGGTCTTCGACTCTATAGAGATAGATCGAAGCGGATAATTGGATTATCCCAGGCTGCTTATATTGACAAAATTGTCAAGAGGTACAGCATGGAGAACTCCAAGAAAGGAAACGTTCCTTTCAGGCACGGAGTCACTCTCTCCAAGAAGATGTCTGCCAAGACTTTTGAAGAGATTGAGAGCATTAGAGACGTTCCCTATGCCTCAGCCGTAGGGAGCATCATGTATGCCATGCTGTGCACTCGCCCTGACATTGCTCAGGCGGTGAGTGTAGTAAGCAGATTTCAGGCAAACCCAGGGCAGGAGCATTGGACTGCTGTGAAGAACATACTCAAATACCTTTGAAGGACAAAAGAGTTTTGTCTGGTATTCGATGGTAGTTCACTGCAAGTTCTAGGGTATACCGATGCCGATTTCCAGTCGGATCCAGATGATAGAAAGTCTACATCTGGGTATGTTTTCACGATAGGATCGTGTGCTGTTTGCTGGAAAAGCAGCAAACAGGGGTCCACTGCAGACTCCACAACCGAGGCCGAGTACATTGCCGCAAGTGAAGCTGCCAAGGAAGCCGTGTGGATGAAGAAGTTCATACACAAATTGGGAGCAATTCCATCCAGCACATCTCCCATCCCGTTGTTGTGTGACAACAATGGAGTGATCACCCAGGCTAAAGAGCCTTGGGCTCACTCGAAATCAAAGCACATCGAGAGAAAGTACCATGTACTGCGGGAGATCGTTGGTAGAGGGGACGTCCTGATTCAGAAGGTAGCATCAGCGGATAATGTGGCAGACCCATTAACTAAGCCATTGACACAGAAGGTGTTTGAGAAACACGTGGAAAGTATGGGACTCCGGCTTGAACCAGATTGGACCTAAGTGCAAGTGGGAGCTGTTAGACAGTTTTTTGTATGCCCTTAGCTTCAATCTGATTTGATGTACTTTTGTTATTTAGTGGAAAAAAATAAAGTGCATGTTTGATTCATGTTGTTTGGTTTAATTCTATGGAAAACCCTAAAACTGGACATTTATAGAGACTCGTGTTAGTTTTAAATGTTCACAGCCATTGGATAAGTCTAGGGAGATTTATCCTGCCAAGGCTGATACTAGTGTGCCACCAAGTGTTGGGATGGCCTGTCTCAGCCACCAGGGTAAGACCCGAGGCACATGCAGTATGGGATTACATGAATCCTTGAACCGGACCAGATTTCCAGTATTGCCCTGGACCTTGGAGATAGATGGGCAAAACTGGAAAGTTACACCTGACCCCTAGACTCGATTATGACATTTCACTAGGTGTAGATCAGGCTGCCTTTGATATGCCAATCAGTGAGATCCTTAGCGGGGATCAAAACCTGGGTATGTTGGGGTAGTTTGAGAATTCATCTGAGTGGGTGATCATAGTGACAGAATCAGCCACTTTGTCAGACAAAGGGTAATGATCGGGAATGCACTCTCTCTGATGGAAACCAAACTGCCGGCAGTTGATTTCAATCGTTGGAATTTTGGTTTTGCAAAATTAATATATATATATATATATGTACGGTTTCGATTTGTTTGCAAATGGTTTTAATTCCCGGGATCCATGTGAGAGGAAAGTGCGGCACTGTTCCTTGCAGCCGAGGGAGAGGTCCTCTCTTGTCGGGCAGTGCTTGATCTTTAAGGGCTGAGAGTTTAAGTGTAAGACCATTGAGGATAATACCTGATGGGCTAATCTTGCACCTGCCCACAGTCCTTGGGTTTTTATAAGATGGCTTGGCCGAGGGACCACTTAATGTAAGTGTTGGGCCCATACGGTCCATATGATGGACTCAAGGGGTTCATTGAGTTTTTCAGTGAATTCGGCTGGGCCTTGTATTAAAGGCTGGGCCGAACCCATGTGGCTGGTGTGTAGATCAATGCTTGGGTCCCACGCCATACAAAGAAGCCCAACTGGGCAGCCGATTGGAAAGTAATTAGACACTGAACACTTAATGGGCCTAAAGCCCATTTCGAGGTGGGCTGATATGATCACCCATCCTTGGGGCGACTCTGAGATTAATGTTAGTAAAAGGATTGGGCCTTTTGCCTTATCCACTCTTGGAGACCAAATTCAAATTAGATTTGAATCTGGTAACCTCCTGATAAGATCAGGAGTAAGCTAACTTTATCTGCAGATAGGATTAAGATTATCCCCTATCCAAATACTGATTTGGATTGGGATAACTCCTAATTAGGAGGATTCTTAATCAAGAAGAAAGGAGAAGAAACCCTAACCAAGAGAGCGAAATATCAGATTTCGAACCAACTTGAAGAGATATAGGATATCTCCTGCGAACTGCAATTGACACCAAGTATCAGATTTCGCCTTTAGAGTTCTTCTCCTGCCGCCGCCATCTATTTTTGCAAGATTAGATCTTTGCAGAAAAGGAAAGTCAAGAAATCTATTCTTGACATTAGTCTTGCAACAACGACTAAAAGGATTCAGTGTTTAGTGTTTCCAGAGGATTCTTGTGAAGGATCCAGTGTGTAGGACGCACCCTGCTGGTTCTGTTCCATCCACAGCTGTGTCATCTTCAGCAGGAACGGATCTTGGAGCATTCTTTGGGTGTGAACACCAACTTTGGGAGATACTGCTTCTCCGGATCTGGTATATTCCTCCCATTTACATTTTGGTACAGATCTGGTTTGATTATGGTTCAAGTAGGATCCTTGAATATTGTATTCTAAATTTAGGGAATATGATTCCCAGTTGGGAGAAGGTAGGAAATTTTTGAAATTCGCCCACCCACTCCGCAACCTTTATGGCGTCCATTAGATGGATCCTACCATTCTTTCACATCGGTCTATGATGCCCCTATCATCTTATGAAACACTCAGACAAGCCCAACAGCAAATGGATAACCCATTTTCTGGTGCGTTTCCTCATTACTGAAGGACCCATCCTAATGCTAATGATGGAAGTGTTAGACAGTTTTGTATGCCCTTAGCTTCAATCTGATTTGATGTACTTTTGTTATTTAGTGGAAATAAATAAAGTGCATGTTTGATTCATTTTGTTTGGTTTAATTCTATGTAAAACCCTAAAACTGGACATTTATCGAGACTCATGTTAGTTTTAAATGTTCACAGCCGTTGGATAAGTCTGGGGAGATTTATCCTGCCAAGGCTGATACTGGTGTGCCACCAAGTGTTGGGATGGCCTGTCTCAGCCATCAGGGTAAGACCCGAGGCACATGCAGTATGGGATTACTTGAATCCTTGAACCGGACCAGATTTCCAATATTGCCCTAGACCTTGGAGATAGATGGGCAAAACT
Source organism: Nelumbo lutea (assembly GCF_056320005.1). Taxonomy (NCBI): domain Eukaryota; kingdom Viridiplantae; phylum Streptophyta; class Magnoliopsida; order Proteales; family Nelumbonaceae; genus Nelumbo; species Nelumbo lutea. The sequence continues at coordinate 78,251,870 of NC_142687.1, forward strand.
GGAAAGTTACACCTGACCCCTAGACTCGATTATGACATTTCACTAGGTGTTGGATCAGGCTGCCTTTGATATGCCAATCAGTGAGATCCTTAGCGGGGATCAAAACCTGGGTATGTTGGGGCTGTTTGAGAATTCATCTGAGTGGGTGATCATAGTGACAGAATCAGCCACTTTGTCGGACAAAGGGTAATGATCGGGAATGCACTCTCTCTGATGGAAACCAAACTGCCGGCAGTTGATTTCAATCGTTGGAATTTTGTTTGGGAAAATTAATATATTTATATAGATATGTACGGTTTCGAATTGTTTGCAAATGGTTTTAATTCCCGGGATCCATGTGAGAGGAGAGTGCGGCACTGTTCCTTGCAGCCGAGGGAGAGGTCCTCTCTTGTCGGGCAGTGCTTGATCATTAAGGGCTGAGAGGTTAAGTGTAAGACCATTGAGGATAATACCTGATGGGCTAATCTTGCACCTGCCCACAGTCCCTGGGTTTTTATAAGTTGGCTTGGCCCAGGGACCACTTAATGTAAGTGTTGGGCCCATAGGGTCCATATGATGGACTCAAGGGGTTCATTGAGTTTTTCAGTGAATTTGGCTGGGCCTTGTATTAAAGGCTGGGCCGAACCCATGTGGCTGGTGTGTAGATCAATGCTTGGGTCCCACGCCATACAAAGAAGCCCAACTGGGCAGCAGATTGGAAAGTAATTAGACACTGAACACTTAATGGGCCTGAAGCCCATTTCGAGGTGGGCTGATATGATCACCCATCCATGGGGCGAATTTGAGATTAAAGTTAGTAAAAGGATTGGGCCTTTTAGCCTTATCCACTCTTAGAGACCAAATTCAAATTAGATTTGAATCTGGTAACCTCCTGATAAGATCAGGAGTAAGCTAACTTTATCTGCAGAATAGGATTAAGATTATCTCCTATCCAAATACTGATTTGGATTGGGATAACTCCTAAAAAGGAGGTTTCTTAATCAAGAAGAAAGGAGGAGATTTCGAACCACCTTGAAGAGGTATAGGATACCTCCTGCGAATTCAGATCTGATCTGATTCATTCTCTCCAGAAAAACAGAAAAATAGTTCAGCCTTTTTGTTTTGGAAAATCTCCTCCTGCCGCCGCCATCTACCTTTGCAAGATTAGATCTTTGCAGAGAAGAAAGTCAAGAAATCTGTTTTTGACATCAGTCTTGCAAGAAAGACTGAAAAGGATTTAGTGTTTAGTACTTCCAGAGGATTCTTATGAAGGATCCAGTATGTAGGACGCACCCTGCTGGTTCTGTTCCATTCACAGCTGTGTCATCTTCAGCAGGAACGGATCTTGGAGCATTCTTTGGGCGTGAACACCAACTTTGGGAGATACTGCTTCTCTGGATCAGGTATATTCCTCCCATTTATCTTTTGGTACAGATCTGGTTTGATTATGGTTCAAGTAGGATCCTTGAATACTGTATTCTAAATTTAGGGAATTTGATTCCCAGTTGAGAGAAGGTAGGAAATTTTTTGAAATTCGCCCACCCATTCCGCAACCTTTATGGCGTCCATTAGATGGATCCTACCATTCTTTCAGTGGTATCAGAGCTACAGGTTCGAATCTTGAACCAAAAGAAAATCAGATCTGACCCTGCGCTGATGGATAGAAGGTGTTCTTTCAGGATTTGCGCAGATTGTTTTCTTTTTATCAAGAAACTGTTTCTTGTTAAGGGCGATTGATCTGAAATTAATTTTATTAAATCCAAAATTTATTTAGAATTGTTGTTTATTTATTTTTGATTTAATGGACTGTTCGAACCTGGAGATCATAGTGCAGATTTGGCGCAGATAGTCTGCGCACCATTTTACTTTCCTTTTATTTATATTCGGTTTGTAAATAATTTTTTTTATTTTAGACTGAATGTATAGGATTTGATCGAGAATTTAATTAATAGAAATAGGATTTCTGTTATTTTTCTTGATTAAAGAAGAAGGAAGAAGAAGGCGGCGCTGGAAATTTGCAGTTGGAGAAATCGCTTTCTGCGATTTGCAGTTTGTGAAACTGCAACCCTTGTGATTAACCTTTGTTTTGCAGGTGGTGCGAACAGTCTATAGTTTGATTTATGATTGTTTGAAATCAAATTTATTAATTTCAGATCTTTCATGAATTAATTCTTGAATTGAAAATCGGTTTTGGATCCTCTCGGACTAGATTGGACCAAAACTGTTTGGACCGAATCTGGGGTTCGATAGAGACTGTTTTTTAGTCTGTATTTCTCACACTTGCTGTTCCAAATCTGATGTTCAATTACAGGGATTAATTCGGCCCACCTGTAAAGCCCAGTTTTGAAGGGTTAAAACTACAAAAGGCCCATTACTGTGAGATAAGCTGTATGGGCCAAACTGCTGTCTGCGATTCAGCCCATACACCTAGTAGTCATTAATTGTTAATGACATAGATTTTAAATGGGCTGTTCAATGGGCTTTACAGCAGTTAATTGATTGGATCAATTCCTCCTTTACATGTGATGTTTGGATGTTTGATGTGCTGCGACCATGGGCCATAAGTACTTGGCCCATGAAGACTCGTTAGTGGCTCTTGCGCACACCATGGCTGAATGCACATCATTGCCATGGTGTCCTTCAAAGTCATTGGATGACCCCTCTTTGCTTGGTCGGCCCCCACAACCCTGAAAAGGGATGCGTACGGAACCCCTAGTCGATCGAGGCCCACCAGAAATCTGACTTTATGAAAGTCAGTGGGAGCCACTCTGGTTTGACCTAAATTAAAACTAGGGCGTTTTTGTTCCCTCCAACAAATATGAATGCATGTGATAGGGAGACCCATATGATGGACTCTCTAAAGGCCTTCCGTCATTAGCATAATGATGGGTCCTTCAGTAATGAGGAAACGCACCATGAAATTGGGCTATCCATTTGCTGTTGGATCTATTAGAGTGTTTCATAAGATGATAGGGGCGTCATAGACCGATGTGGGAGGGGCTTCACCAGAAAATGGGAACTCTCTCATGGTACCTTGGCGTAACCTGAATATGATGGGTAAGCACTCACTGGACAGAAAGGTTTACCTGAAAACGGCTCTGAACCTTGTCTGACAGAGGCCAAAGGGAAACTCATTTGATGAGTGGATATGATCCGTCACAGAAAGGTGGTGAGGTTATGCAGCTGAAACAGTTGGCTTCACGCACCCCATGTGATTTCCCACATTTCCAGAGACATTTAGCTGTGTCCGTCACTGAGAAAGGAGGGAAATCTCAGAGATGAACAAATGGGAATGGAACATAGATTAAAAGCCATATCTATGTAGGTAACATGAATCAAACTAAGGTTGTGGACTAATGATTTTGCTATTTTATCAGAAAATGGCAAATGGTCAATTTGCAAAGCTTCTAGACGATAACAAGCTAAAGGGCCCAAACTATGCCGACTGGTATAGAAATCTTATGTTGGTCCTAACTTCCGAAAAGTTAGACAAGGTGGTGAAAAATCCTGCACCGGAACGTCCGGGTGATAGGGCTTCTGAGGCCCGTAGGAGGGACTACCAAGAGTGGGAGGATAAAAACTCCCTAGCCCGCTGCTTTGTCGTTGCCTCATTAGACAACTCAATACGGAGGCAGTTCGATCAGATCGAACTTGCCAAGGACATATTGGACAGTCTAAGAACAATGTATGAAGAGCAGAACCGTTCTACTCGATAGAAGGTTCTGAAATTGTTCATGACCGCGCAAATGGCCAAAGGGCAGAAAGTTCATGACCATTGCCTTCGGATGATGGGTTACATTAATGAACTTGAAGCTCTTGGATCCGGGCTAGATCTTGGCACGCAAGTGGATGCCATCCTCAATTCTTTGCCCTCTTCCTTCAATGCGTTCACAATGAACTACAATATGAATAAGCTGAATGTCAGCGTCCAGGAACTCAGCAATATGTTGCAGAGAGCCGAGGATCTACTCAAGAAGGATGAGCCTGTGGTTATGCTTGCTGAAGCTAACAAATCGGGCAAGAAAAAGAGAAAGGCAAAGAAGCCTCAGAAGAAGGCTACCAATCCTAAGAAGCAGAAGAAGAACAAGGCATCTGATGTCTGTCACTTCTGCAAGCAGACCGGCCACTGGAAGAGAAATTGTCCTGCCTACCTGGAATCTAAGAAAGGTAACATCGAAACTTGTGTCATAGAAACTAACTTGTTAGTTACTTCTGTGTCCTGGTGTGTTGACTCCGGGGCTTCAACTCATGCGTGTAACTCACTGCAGGAGTTCAAAGTTAGCAGAAGGTTGAGTGAAGGTGAAGTGACATTATTCTTGGAAATAACTGCAAGTGTTGCAGCAGCGGCAATAGGAACCATAGAATTAGTTTTTAAAGAAGGAATACTTGTACTTAAAGATTGTCTTTATGTACAGAACTTGAGAAGAAATTTGATTTCTGTTTCAAAACTGTATGCTGATGGATATACTGTTTATTTTAGTAATGTGATTACTGTTAAACGGAATAATAAATTCATCGCATGCGGGGAACAAGAGAACGGTCTCTATGTTCTACATCCTTCTCTGGAAACTAACTTAACCGAAACTACGTCGGTCGAAAATCCCAAGAAAAGAAATCGTGATACAGTAAGTCCCACGTGCCTCTGGCATTACCGACTTGGCCATATCGGTATTGACCGAATCACAAGGTTGGTAAAGGATGGTCCTTTGGATTTTCTAACTGTAGAAAATCTTCCCACTTGTGAACCTTGCCTTCAAGGTAAGATGTCTAAGCAGCCATTTGACGGTAAGCCTGAAAGCTCTGAAGGCACACTTGACCTAATACATACTGATGTATGCGGTCCCCTGAGTGTTAGGACACGGAATCAACACGTGTACTTCATCACCTTTACAGATGATTTTTCATGATATGGTTACGTGTACCTAATGAGACATAAGTCTGAATCATTTGAAAAGTTCAAAGAGTTCAGACAGGAAGTCGAGAAGCAGTTAGGGAGAGAAATTAAGGCCCTTCGATCAGATCGAGGTGGCGAGTATCTCTCTGACGAATTCAGGGACTACTTAAAGGCCAATGGGATAGTGTCACAATTAGCTCCTCCTGCTACACCTCAACTCAACGGTGTTTCAGAGAGGAGGAATAGGACCTTGTTGGACATGGTCCGATCACTTCTCGTACGCTCACAATTACCCACATCCTTTTGGGGATACGCATTAGAGACTGCTATCTACGTGCTGAGTCGGGTTCCAACCAAATCAGTTCCTAAAACTCCATATGAACTTTGGACCGGAAGGAAGCCAAGTGTAAGACACTTGAAGATTTGGGGTTGTCCTGCACATGTTAAAAGAACAAGTGCAGACAAGTTGGAATCTAAAACCAGTCGTTGCCTGTTTATAGGCTACCCAAAGGATTTGGTGGGTTATCTATTCTATGACCCGAGTGAGCAGAAAGTGTTCTGCAGTCGAAATGCCCAGTTCTTAGAATCCGATTACATCCTGGACACCCATCGTCAGGAAATAGTTCTTGATGAGGAGAGCTCAGGAGCAGTGGGAGATGTCCCACAAATTCCAGGTAATTACCAACCTAGAAGAACCACCCGGGTATCCAGACCACCAGTCCGATATGGTTATGACCAGGATAGTTACCTGGTGGAAATCTTGACTAGTGAAGAGGATCCCGTGACTTACGCGGAAGCTATGTTAGATATAGACTCCCAGAAGTGGGTGGAGGCCATGAGAGCAGAAATGGACTCAATGGAGACCAATGGAGTCTGGACTCTAGTGGATCCGCCCCCTGGGGTAAAAGCAATTGGTTGCAAATGGATCTACAAGAGGAAGAAGGGCCCCGATGGCAGGATTGAGACCTTTAAAGCTCGCTTGGTGGCGAAAGGGTATACTCAGAAAGAAGGCATCGACTATGAGGAAACCTTTTCGCCCGTGGCCATGCTTAAATCCACTAGGATCCTGCTAGCTGTAGCAGCGTACCATGACTATGAGATTTGGCAAATGGATATCAAAACCGCGTTCCTGAATGGAGATCTTAGTGAAGATATCTACATGCAGCAGCCGCAAGGCTTCATTGCTGCTGGTCAGGAACACATGGTATGTAAACTTAATAGATCCATATATGGACTTAAGCAGACTTCTAGGAGTTGGAACATCCGTTTTGATTCTGCAGTCAAAATGTTTGACTTTGAGCAGAATCCGGATGAGCCCTGTGTTTACAGGAAGTCCAGTGGGGATAAGATCACCTTTTTGGTGTTGTACGTGGACGATATCCTACTCATTGGGAATGATGTAGGAATGTTGACTTCGGTCAAGGTATGGCTATCACAGCAGTTCTCCATGAAAGATATTGGAGAAGCAGATAATTGGATTATCCCAGGCTGCTTACATTGACAAAATTGTCAAGAGGTACAGCATGGAGAACTCCAAGAAAGGAAACATTCCTTTCAGGCACGGTGTCACTCTCTCCAAGAAGATGTCTCCCAAGATTTCTGAGGAGATTGAGAGCATGAGAGACGTTCCCTATGCCTCAGCCAAAGGGAGCATCATGTATGCCATGCTGTGCACTCGCCCTGACATTGCTCAGGCGGTGAGTGTAGTAAGCAGATTCCAGGCAAACCCAGGGCAGGAGCATTGGACTGCTGTGAAGAACATACTCAAATACCTTCGAAGGACAAAAGAGTTTTGTCTGGTATTCGATGGTAGTTCACTACAAGTTCTAGGGTATACCGATGCCGATTTCCAGTCGGATCCAGATGATAGAAAGTCTACATCTGGGTATGTTTTCACGATAGGATCGTGTGCTGTTTGCTGGAAAAGCAGCAAACAGGGGTCCACCGCAGACTCCACAACCGAGGCCGAGTACATTACCGCAAGTGAAGCTGCCAAGGAAGCCGTGTGGATGAAGAAGTTCATACACGAATTGGGAGCGATTCCATCCAGCACATCTCCCATGCCGTTGTTGTGTGACAACAATGGAGCGATCGCCCAGGCTAAAGAGCCTCGGGCTCACTCGAAGTCGAAGCACATCGAGAGAAAGTACCATGTACTGCGGGAGATCGTTGGTAGAGGGGACGTCCTGATTCAGAAGGTAGCATCAGCGGATAATGTGGCAGACCCATTGACTAAGCCACTGACACAGAAGGTGTTTGAGAAACACGTGGAAAGTATGGGACTCCGGCTTGTACCAGATTCGACCTAAGTGCAAGTGGGAGCTGTTAGACAGTTTTCTATGCCCTTAGCTTCAATCTGATTTGATGTACTTTTGTTATTTAGTGGAAATAAATAAAGTGCATGTTTGATTCATGTTGTTTGGTTTAATTCTGTGTAAAACCCTAAAACTGGACATTTATAGAGACTCGTGTTAGTTTTAAATGTTCACAGCCATTGGATAAGTCTGGGGAGATTTATCCTGCCAAGGCTGATACTGGTGTGCCACCAAGTGTTGGGATGGACTGTCTCAGCCATCAGGGTAAGACCCGAGGCACATGCAGTATGGGATTACTTGAATCCTTGAACCGGACCAGATTTCCAGTATTGCCCTGGACCTTGGAGATAGATGGGCAAAATTGGAAAGTTACACCTGACCCCTAGACTCGATTATGACATTTCACTAGGTGTTGGATCAGGCTGCCTTTGATATGCCAATCAGTGAGATCCTTAGCGGGGATCAAAACCTAGGTATGTTGGGGCAGTTTGAGAATTCATCTGAGTGGGTGATCATAGTGACAGAATCAGCCACTTTGTCGGACAAAGGGTAATGATCGGTAATGCACTCTCTCTGATGGAAACCAAACTGCCGACAGTTGATTTCAATCGTTGGAATTTTGTTTGGCAAAATTAATATATTTATATATATGTACGGTTTCGAATTGTTTGCAAATGGTTTTAATCCCGGGATCCATGTGAGAGGAGAGTGCGGCACTGTTCCTTGCAGCCAAGGGAGAGGTCCTCTCTTGTCGGGCAGTGCTTGATCATTAAGGGCTGAGAGGTTAATTGTAAGGCCATTGAGGATAATACCTGATGGGCTAATCTTACACCTGCCCACAGTCCCTGGGTTTTTATAAGATGGCTTGGCCCAGGGACCACTTAATGTAAGTGTTGGGCCCATAGGGTCCATATGATGGACTCAAGGGGTTCATTGAGTTTTTCAGTGAATTCGGCTGGGCTTTGTATTAAAGGCTGGGCCGAACCCATGTGGCTGGTGTGTAGATTAATGCTTGGGTCCCACGCCATACAAAGAAACCCAACTGGGCAGCAGATTGGAAAGTAATTAGACACTGAACACTTAATGGGCCAAAAGCCCATTTCGAGGTGGGCTGATATGATCACCCATCCATGGGGCGAATTTGAGATTAAAGTTAATAAAAGGATTGGACCTTTTAGCCTTATCCACTCTTAGAGACCAAATTCAAATTAGATTTGAATCTGGTAACCTCCTGATAAGATCAGGAGTAAGCTAACTCTATCTGCAGAAAAGGATTAAGATTATCCCCTATCCAAATACTGATTTGGATTGGGATAACTCCTAAAAAGGAGGTTTCTTAATCAAGAAGAAAGGAGGAGATTTTGAACCACCTTGGAGAGGTATAGGATACCTCCTGCGAATTCAGATCTGATCTGATTCATACTCTCCAGAAAAATAGAAAAACAGTTCAGCCTTTTTGTTTTGGAAAATCTCCTCCTGCCGCCGCCATCTGCCTTTGCAAGATTAGATCTTTGCAGAGAAGAAAGTCAAGAAATCTGTTCTTGACATCAGTCTTGCAAGAAAGACTGAAAAGGATTCAGTGTTTAGTACTTCCAGAGGATTCTTGTGAAGGATCCAGTGTGTAGGACGCACCCTACTGGTTCTGTTCCATTCACAGCTGTGTATTCTTCAGCAGGAATGGATCTTGGAGCATTCTTTGGGCGTGAACACCAACTTTGGGAGATACTGCTTCTCCGGATCAGGTATATTCCTCCCATTTATCTTTTGGTACAGATCTGGTTTGATTATGGTTCAAGTAGGATCCTTGAATACTGTATTCTAAATTTAGGGAATTTGATTCCTAGTTGAGAGAAGGTAGGAAATTTTTTGAAATTCGCCCACCCATTCCGCAACCTTTATGGCGTCCATTAGATGGATCCTACCATTATTTCAGGAAGGCCTTTAGAGAGTTCATCATATGAATCTCCCTATCACATGCACTCATATTAGCTGCAGGGAACAAAATTACGCCCTAGTTTGATTTAGGTCAAACCAAAATGGCTCCCACTGACTTTCATAAAGCCAGATTTCGGTGGGCATTGAATCAGCTAGGGTTCTGCACGTAACATCTTGATGAGGTGTGGGGCCCACCACTTTGGGAAGTCATCCAATGACCAAAAGGGACACCATGGCAATGATGTGCATTCAGCCATGGTGTGCGCAAGAGCCACTGTCGAATGAGCATGGGCCAAGTACTTATGGCCCATGTACGCAGCACATCACACATCCATACATCTCATGCAGGGATAAATTGATCCAATCAATTAATTATCTGTAAGGCCCGTTGGAAGCCCGTTAAAATTCCATAATATTAACCATTAATATTATCTAGGTATATGGGCTGAATTAGGGTTACCCAGTTCGGCCCATATAGCTTTATCATTTAAAATGGGCTTTTGCAGTTTTAACTATTTAAAACTGGGCCTTTACAGGATGGGCTGAATTAACCATTTAATTAAATATCAATCCTTAGGCCCATTAGTGGGAAATTAGAGCTGACTTTCAGCCTTGATTAAACCCTAGAATTGGTCCAAACAGTTTGAACCAATCTCGGTTCGAATGGGTCTAGGGTTTGATTTTTATTTAAATCCTTAATTCAAGAAAATAATATGAAATTAAATACTGATAAAAGGAAAAACAAGAATCAGTCAATTAGGGCTGTTTGCACAATCCTTCCTACAAAATAGAGGTTAGATCACAGAATGCAGTTTCACAAACTACAAATCGCAGATAGTGTTTCTCTCATCTGCGAAATCTCCTTCTCTACGAAATCTCCTTTTCTGTGCCGCCATCTTCAAACCAAAATAAAAATAAATAGAAATCCTAATTCTATTAATAATTACATCAGATCAAATACCTATACATTGAGTCTAGAAAAAAAAAATTACAGACCCAAAAAATAATTCAAGAACTGCAAAATCGCAGGTTCCCTGCGCAAATCAACAATTCGATCTCCTCTTGTACAAACAGCCCATAAATCAAGAAAAATATAAAGAACAATTCTAAATAATAATCAGATTTATTTAAAATTAATTTCAGATTATTTGCCCATCTATTTTGGGAACAAATTTCCCAAAAAACCATATCTGCGCAAATTGGGTAGAACGCCTTCTCCCTAACTGCGCAGGTTCAGATCTAAAATATTATGGAATAAGGGATGAGAGATCCATCCCATGGATGCTCAAAGATTGTGGAATAAGGGGGCGAATTTCAAAAATTTTTCTCTCCCTTCAACTGGGAATCACATTCCCTATTTAGAAAATCATATTTTCAAGGATCATTCTTGAACCTTAAAATGAACCAGATCTGAACCAAAATGAATAGGAGAAAATTATACCTGATACGAAGAAATAATATCTCCCAACGAAGGTGTTCATGCCCAAGGAAGGATCCAAAGACTGCTCCCACTGAAGATGGCACAGTGCAGGATGGAGCAGAATCAGTAGTGTTCTTCCCCAAGAACTCTGTCCTTCGCAAGAATCAGTAAAATGGTACGTGAGCACAGCTTCCTTTCAATCCCTTCTCAAAGAACTAATGTCAAGGTCCAATCTTGACTTCTCCCACAACTAGAGATCAAACTGGCAAATAGGGCGGCAAGAACAGGGAGGCGGCAAGAGAGTATTCGTAGGGTGCAGAATTCTCTCTTCTTGATTTCAGCACTAAAGAGGATCTGATGTATATCTCCTAAAGGCTGCCGCCCCCTCCTTCTTTTCGTTAACTTAAAAGATCAGCTTCTAATCCCATTAGGAGCTGCTTATCCAAATCATATTTGGATCAGCCTTCTCTTCTAGTGATAAGGATAAACCTGTTAGACAGTTTTGTATGCCCTTAGCTTCAAACAAAATTGATGTACTTTATGAGTTTATTGTAAATTAATAAAAATGCATATTTGATTCATGTTCCCTTGGTATGTTTCTGTGTAATACCCTTAAACTGGACACTTATTGAGACTCGTGTTAGTTTAGAATGTTCACAGCCAGTGGGTCAGTTTGGGGAGACCTATCCTGACAAGGCTGACACTGTGGTGCTACCAAGTCGGTTGGGGTCGCTTGTCTCAGCTACCGGGGTGAGACCCTAGGCACATACAGTGTGGGATTAATTGAATCTTTGAACTGGACCAGATTTCCAGTATTGCCCGGGACCTTGGAGATTGATGGGCAAAACTGGAAAGTTACACCCGACCCCTAGACTCGATTATGATACTGCACTAGGTGTCGGATCAGGCTGTCTTTGATGTACTAATCAGTGAGATCCTTAGCGGGGGTCAAAACCTGGGTTTGTTGGGACAATCCGAGAATTCATCTGAGTGGGTGATCATACTGACAGGATCAGCCCCTTTGTCAGACAAAGGTAATGATCAGGGATGCACTCTCACTATTGGAAACCAAGACTGCCGGCAGCTGATTTTAACCGTAGAAATTTGTTTTGCAAAGTATATTTTATATGAGATATAAAAGTATATACATTATGGTTTCTAAAATGTTTGTAAAAAGGTTTTAATTCCCGGGATCCATATAAGTTGAGAGTGCAACACTGTTCCTTGCAGCCGAGGGAGAGGTCCTCTCTTGTTGGGCCGTGTATGATCATTAAGGGCTGAGAGGTTAAGTGTAAGACCATGGGGAATAATACCTAATGGGTTAATCTTGCATCTGCCCACAGTCCCTGGGTGTTACAATGTGGCTTGGCTCAAGGACCACTTAGGGTAAGTGTTGGGCCCATAGAGCCCATTCGATGGGTTTCAGGGGGTGCACTGTCTTTAACAGTGTATTCGACCAGGCCTTGTAACAAAGGCTGGGCCGAACCCATGTGGCTGATGTGTAGATCAATGCTTGGGTCCCACGCCATACAAGGAAGCCCAACTGGGCAACAGTTAGGAAGGTTAAGTGAGCACATAATCTTGATGGGCCTAAAGCCCATTTCGAACAGGGCTATTTGTTTGGTTAATTAAAGGGGCAAATTCTGAGATGGATTAGCAGATAGGATAGGGTCTTAATCCTATCCACTCGGAGAGTCCATATCTGAATGTGATTCAGATCTAGAAACCTCCTAATGGGATTAGGATAAAGCTAATCTAATCTGCAGATAAGATAAGGGTTTATCCTTATCACTAGAAGAGAAGGCTGATCCAAATATGATTTGGATAAGCACCTCCTAATGGGATTAGGAGCGGTTCTTTTAATTTAACAAAAAGAAGGAGGGGGCGGCAGCCTTAAAAAAAAAAAGAAAAATATCAGATCCTCTTTAGTGCTGAAATCGAGAAGAGAGAATTCTGCACCCTGTGAATACTCTCTTGTCGCCTCCCTGTTCTTGCCGCCCTGTTTGCTAGTTTGATCTCCAGTTGTGGGAGAAGTCAAGATTGGATCTTGACATCAGTTCTTTGAGAAAGGATTGAGAAGGAAGCTGTGCTCACGTGCCATTCTACTGATTCTTGCGAAGGACAGAGTTCTTGGGGAAGAACCTGTTGATTCTGCTCCATCCTGCACTGCGCCATCTTCAGTGGGAGCAGTCTTTGGATCCTTCCTTGGGCGTGAACACCTTCGTTGGGAGATATTACTTCTCCGTATCAGGTATTGTTCTCTCCCATTCCTTTTGGTTCAAATCTGGTATAGTTTAAGGTTCAAGATTGATCCTTGAAAATATGATTTTTTAAATAGGGAATGTGATTCCCCGTTGAAGGGAGAGAAAAATTTTTGAAATTCGCCCCTTATTCCGCAATCTTTGGGCGTCCATGGGATGGATCTCTCATCCCTTCAAAACCCTTATCTTATTTGCAGATTAGATCAGCTTTCTCCTAATCCCATTAGGAGGTTTCTAGATCTAAATCACATTCAGATCTGGACTCTCTGAGTGGATAGGATTAAGACCCTATCCTATCTGCTAATCAATCTCACAATTCGCCCCTTTAATTAATTAAATAAATAGCCCAGTTCGAAATGGGCTTTAGGCCCATTAAGCTTATGTGCTCACTTAACCTTCCTAACTGCTGCCCAGTTGGGCTTCCTTGTATGGCGTGGGACCCAAGCATTGATCTACACATCAGCCACATGGGTTCGGCCCAGCCTTTGTTACAACGCCTAATCGAATACACTCTTAAGGACAGTGCACCCCCTGAAACCCATCGAATAGGCTCTATGGGCCCAACACTTACCCTAAGTGGTCCTTGGGCCAAACCACCTTGTAACACCCAGGGACTGTGGGCAGATGCAAGATTAGCCCATCAGGTATTATCCTCAATGGTCTTACACTTAACCTCTTAGCCCTTAATGATCATACACTGCCTGACAAGAGAGGACCTCTCCCTTGGCTACAAGGAACAGTGTTGCACTCTCCACTTATATGGATCCCGGGAATTAAAACCCTTTTGCAAAAATTTTAGAAACCATAATATATATACTTTTATATCTCATATAAAATATACTTTGCAAAACAAATCTCAACGGTTGAAATCGGCTACCGGCAGTCTTGGTTTCCAACAGTGAGAGTGCATCCCCGATCATTACCTTTGTCCGACAAAGGGGTTGATCCTGTCACTATGATCACCCACTCAGATGAATTCTTGGATTGTCCCAACATACCCAGGTTTTGACCCCCGCTATGGATCTCACTGATTGGTACATCAAAGACAGCCTGATCCGACACCTAGTGCAGTATCATAATCGAGTCTAGGGGTCGGGTGTAATTTTCCAGTTTTTCCCATCAATCTCCAAGGTCTAGGGCAATACTGGAAATCTGGTCCAGTTCAAAGATTCAATTAATCCCACACTGTATGTGCCTAGGGTCTCACCCCGGTAGCTTAGACAAGCCACCCCAACCGACTTGGTGGCACCACAGTGTCAGCCTTGTTAGGATAGGTCTCCCCAGACCGACCCACTGGCTGTGAACATTCTAAACTAACACGAGTCTCAATAAGTGTCCAGTTTAAGGGTATTACATAGAAACATACCAAGGGAACATGAATCAAATATGCACTTTTATTCATTTACAATAAACTCATAAAGTACATCATCTTGATTGAAGCTAAGGGCATACAAAACTGTTTAACACTTTTATCGAGTTGAGCGGTTCTGCTCTTCATACATAGTCTTCAAACTATCCAATATATCCTGGACACTTCGATCTTATCAAATTGTCACTGTATCGGATTGTCTAAAGAGGCTATAATATAACCGGGCAAGAGAGTTTTTCTCTTTCCATTCTTGATACTCTCTTCTTCGACCCTCAGAAGCCCTGTCCCCTTGACGATTCGGAGTAGGGTTCTTAGCAATTTTGTCCAATTTCTTAGATGTCAGAACTAGCATAGAGTTTCGGAACCAGTTAGCATAATTAGGGCCCTTTGAATTTGTTATCATCCAACAATTTGGTAAAGTTTCCATTTGCCATTTCTAGTAAAGGCAAAGTAGATTTATATGTCCACAACCTAATTGATTCATGTCATCACATAGAAAGAGCTTTTTATCTATATTCCATTTTCATTTCCTCTAATCTGAGTGACAGAGACTGTTGTGTCTCTGAAATGTGGGAAACCACATGGGGTGCATGGAGCCAACTGTTTTAGCTACAAAAACCCACCACCTTCTGTGAAGGATCTCATTCACTTATCTTATAAGCTTTTCCCTTTGGCCTCTGTCAGACAAGGTTTGTAGCCATTTTAGGTTAAACATTTCTGTCCAATAAGTGCTCACCCATCATGTTCATGAATGCCAAGGTACCATGAGAGAGTCTTCCATTTTAGGATAGGCCCCTCCCACATCGGTCTATGATGCCTCTATCATCTCATGAAGCAATCCAGCTAACTGCATTAGCAGATGGATAGCGCAATTTTATGGCGCATGTTCTCCCACCAATGCGGCCAACTTTCATACTAATGATGGAAGGCCTTTAGAGAATTCATCATATAAAATTCCCTATCACATGCACTTATATTTAATGGAGGGAATGAATAATTACACCCTAGATTTATTTAGGTCAAACCAAAGTGGCTCCTACTGACTTTCATAAAGCCAGATTTAGATGGGCCATAAATGGCTAGGATTCCGTATGGTTCCTCTTGGGGAGGAATCTGATGTGGGCCCCACCACGTAGGGAGATCTTCCAATGATCTTAAGGGCACCATGGAAATGATGTGCATTCAGCCATGGTGTTTGAAAGAGCCACTATCGAATCAACATGGGCCAAGTGCTTATGGCCCATGTTCGTAGCACATCACACATCCATACATCACATGCATGAAATTCATAATTGATCCAATCGATTAAATAACTGTTAAACCTATAAATAGAGCCCATTTAATTCCATAATGTTACCAATTAATATTATCTAGGTATATGGGTTGTACTGCAAAAGGCAGTTCGGCCCATATAACATTTATTCTAAATTGGGCTAAAGCAGTTTTAACATATTAAAATTGGGTTTCACAGTGTGGGCAGAATTGCATCTTGCAATTAACCATCAATCCCTTGGCCCATGAAGGAGATTTTAGGGCTAAGAACAACCCCCATCGAACCACAGATTCAGTCCAACCAGTTTGGTCCAATCTAGTTCGAATGGGTCAAGGGTTTGATGTTTAATTCAAGATCCAATTCAGGAAGATGATCTAAAATTAAATAACTGATAAATGTCATTCAAGAATCAATGAACAAACACAAAAGGGGGCTGTTCACAAGGCTGCAACCCTTCAAAACAAAAAATTAGTTCACAGATTGCAGTTTCCATTACTGCAATTCGTGGATCGCAAATTTCTTATCTACGCAAGTCTACTCCTCCACGCGAACCAGCTTCGTCTTCCATGAAATAAGAATAGAAAAAAACTAATTCTTTCTATTAATATTACAACAGAATCAAATCCTATACATCCCGTCTAGAAAAATAAAAATAAAAAAATTATTTACAGACAAAGATTGAATAGAATAAATAGGTAGGGGTGCAGATTTCTTACGCCAAAAGAATTCGATCTCCATCTTGCGAACAGCCCAGAATCCAAGAAAAATATATATAACAATTCTAAATATAAATCAGATTAATAAAGGTTTAATTTCAGTTCATTCACCCAAAACTGGGAACCGATTTCCTAGTGAAAATGCGAACTGCACAAATTGGGTAGAACACCTTCTGCCCATTTGTGCAGATTCATATTTGGTTTCATTCGATTCAAGGTTTGAACCTAGCTTTGATACCACTGAAGGGATGAGAGATCCATCACATGGATGGACGAACCCTGTAGGAAGGTAGGGTGAAATTTAAAAAATTTCTCTGTCTCCCATATGGGAATTGCATTCCCTATTTTAGAAAACTGCATTTTTAAGGATCAATCTTGAACTAAACCGGACCAGATTTGAAACCAAAAGGGAGGAAAGGGATATACCTGATATGAAGTAGTAGTAACTCCCAATGAAGGTGTTAATGTACAAGGAGAAAACGAAAACCCGCTTCCACTGAAGACGAAACAGTGTGTGGTGAATCAGGATCAGCAGGATGACTGTTCAGCATGAATTGAATTCTTCAATAAGAATGGAGTAGAGGGCTGGTGAGCACAACTTCAGATTGCTTTTTCTACCAAGAAGCAATATCAAGAACAATTTTTGATCACTCCCACAAGTGAAGATTGAACTGGGTAGGGGCGGCAAAAATAGGGAAGAACTCTACAGATTGTTGTGGTGTATAACTAAGGAATTCATCCCCTTTATTTATAGCCCTCTCAGGATCAGCCTCCTATTCCAATTAGGAGATAGTTCCTTAATCCAAATCTGATATTTGGATCTGGACTATTGAATGGATAAGACTTATCTTATCCTTCAGCGAATCCTAATTAGATTATAAATCCTATCTTGCCTTCTTTTAAATAACTAACTAAAGCCCAGTTTGAATTGGGCTTTAGGCCAATTAAGTTTATGTGTTCACTTCACCTCTTAGCATTGATCTACACATCAGTCACATGGGTTCAGCCCAGCCTTTGTTACAAGGCCCGACCAAATTCACTATAGGAGACAGTGAACCACTGAGTCCATCACTATGGACTCTTAATGGGCCCAACATTTACACAAAATGGTCATTGGGTCCAGCCACCCTATGAAAACCCAAGGACTATGGGCAGATGCAAGATTATCCCATCAGATATTACCCTCAATGGTCTTACACTTAACCTCTCAGCCCATAATGATCAAAAAGTACCCGACAAGAGAGGACCTCTCCCTCTGCTGTAACGAACAGTGCTGCACTCTCTACTCACATGGATCCTGGGAATTAAAACCTTTTGCAAACATTTTGAAACCATAATATATATATGTATATCTCTATATATAAATATATTTTGCAAAAACAAATTTCAACGATTGAAATCAACTGTCGGTAGTTTAGGTTTCCATCAGAGATAGTGCATTCCCCAATCATTCACTTTGTCCAAAAAAAGGAGCTGATCCTTTCACTATGACCACCCATTCAGGTGAATTCTCAAATTGTCCCAACATACCCAGGTTTTGACCCCCTCTAAGGATCTCACTGATTGGTATATTAATGACAACCCAATCAGACACCTAGTGCAGTACCATAATCGAGTCTAGGGGTTAGGTGTAACATTCCAATTTTGCCCATCTATCTCCAAGGTCCAGGGCAATACTGGAATTTTGGTCTAGTTCAGCGTTTCAAGAAAACCCACACTGCATGTACCTCAGGTGTCCTCCTGGAAGCTGAGACAAGCCACCCCAACCAACTTGGCGGCACATTGATGAACTTACAATTTATCTATAATTTTTGAGGACTTTAGCATGGATTTTTATGCCGGTTTTATTAATTTTTGCCTTAATTTAGCTTAATGCTAAGAATAGGTTCAGGGATAATCAATCCAAGAGAAGGAAGGAAAAAGGCAAGAAAAGAAGGTTCAAAAAGACCAATTTCAGTCCAGCCCGGTCGTGGAAGCAAGAGAGAGCACTTCAGCCCAAAAAGAGCAAGTGAATTCCTTGAGAAAACCCCAGAAAATAAAGCCTAGCTATGAGGAGAATTCGGCCCAGCAAAGAAGGCCCATTTTTAGCCCAAATAACAGCCTAGAGTGTAGCCCACATGAGCTCAAAAGCAAGCTAAGTTGTAGCCCAAATAGCAGCCCAAAGGGAGCTAGGGGCGGCAACTTCTAGGAGTTTCTTGAAGAGAAGGAGGGAGCACTCTAGAAGGTTCATGAGGGGTGTAATACACCCCATTCTAGAGGCTTCAAGAAGGGGCAAGAGCCCCCTTGAAAAACTATATAAGGAGGCCTCTAGGAGGGGAGAAAGTGTTCAATTGCTTGAGAGAAAGGCTCTCCCACTCTTAGAGGTTCAGCCACCTTGAGAGAAGAGAAGAGAAGAAGGCTAGGCGCAAGGAAGAAGAAGATGAAGGGCTGAAGGAAGTTCAAGACAAGCAAGCTAGAAGAAGAAGGTGAGTTCGAATTGAGGGATTGTGATTCAAAGATTTTTTTGTAATAAATCATTTGTAGTTTCATTCTCTTTTGATTTGAATTCAGTTTCTTAGTTATATGTTCTTTCTTCTTTCTCCTTGTTTCCATTCTTCCTTGATGTATTTCAGCTTGTAAAATTTCAGTTCAGCAATCTAATTCTTTTTGATTCATTCAAATGATCATGCATTGTACTTGAAGTTTCTTGAATAAGGGTGTGATTGCAGATCAATTCGGCCAACTAACCTTCAAAACTCAGATCTGAATTCTCAGATCTGAGATTGCAAGATCTGAATTGCTTGAAAGAGAATTCAGATCTGCAATTTTCAGATTGGGCGAATTAATCTACAGCTTGGAATTCCTACAGTGCTTGAGAGAGACTCTAGGAATTCAGATCTACTATTCAAGAACTGAATTGAGTGCAAGGTTAGAGATAACTTGCACAATTCAGTTGGTGATCAATTCAGATTTGAATTGATGCCTTAGAAGTGTTTGAAGAAATGCATGCATGGGGATTAGATTCTTGCTAGAGATAGAAGAACCGTCACTCATGCATAGGATGAACATGCGCTTGAGAGAGGCTGTTCATGACCTTGGGGTTTCACCAAACCAAGGCTCAATCATGATTCATTCGAATGATCCAAATTGATAGATTGCTGAATTCTGAGATTGACATTTACTGCTTACTCTTCTAACCTGAATTGAAGGCAATTGGACCAATGATTTAGATAGATTTTAATTTAGGATTTCTTAGCTTTCATTAGAGTTTTGATTTATTTGTTGATCAGATAAGAAATGTTCAATTTAGTATTGGTAATTGTTTCCTAAATCCTCGTGGGAACGATACTTCACTCACTACTTTATTACTTGAACGGCTAGTGCACTTGCTAGTGTCACAATGAGCCACACATCACACATCAATGTCAGCCTTGGCAGGATAAATCTCCCCAGGTCTATCCAACGGCTATGAAGATTCTAAACTAACACGAACCTCATAAGTGTCCAGTTTAAGGGTATTACACAGAAACACACCAAAACACATGAATCAATTATGTACTTTCATTCATTTACAATAAATGTCATCAAGTACATCAATCTTATTGGAGCTAAGGGCATATACTGTCTAACAGTTCAATGCGGGCCCAACAACCACTATATGAAAATTTGTCGGTGGAAGCCACCCGTGCTGTACAACTATTGAGGCAAACTTAGCCACCGAGCTAGAAACAGAGTACTTCTCTCCCTCATGGCAGCCCTAAACTTCCATAGGATTCTCAGTTTGATAACCCAAAGGAGGGATATTATGCTTATCACAATACTCCCTCAATTCCCAATAAATCAAGGCCAAGTCCTCTTCGTAAATAAGCTCTTCCGATGGAAAGACAACTCCAGGTTCCATGACCCCACCTCCTGACTGAGCCTCCAAGCTCTTGTAGACACCAACTTCCCCAACTGAGGCCTCCGGATCAACGGGATCCCTGACCTCTGCTACCTTAGGAACATCAACACTAACAACTGTAGGTGGGACCGGAGCCTCCTCGCAAGGTATCGCTGTTTCAGAGCTAGCAGGAACCTCCTCCTCCTGCCTTAGGTCACCAGGGATAGCCTCCCTAGTGAAGGGATGAGAGATCCATCCCATGGACGCCCAAAAATTGCAGAATAAAGGGGCAAATTTCAAAAATTTTTCTCTCCCTTCAATTGGGAATCACATTCCCTATTTAGAAAATCATATTTTCAAGGATCATTCTTGAACCTTAAACTGAACCAGATTTGAACCAAAAGGAATAGGAGAGAATTATACCTGATATGGAGAAGTGATATCTCCCAATGAAGGTGCTCACGCCCAAGGAAGGATCCAAAGACTGCTCCCACTGAAGATGGCGCAGTGCAGGATGGAGCAGAATCAGCAGTGTTCTACCCCAAGAACTCTGTCCTTCGCAAGAATTAGTAGAATGGTATGTGAGCACAACTTCCTTCTCAATCCTTTCTCAAAGAACTGATGTCAAAATCCAATCTTGACTTCTCTCACAACTGGAGATCGAACTGGGAAACAGGGCGACAAGAACAGGGAGGTGGTAAGAGAGTATTCGCAGGGTGCAGAATTCTCTCTCCTTGATTTCAGCACTAAAGAGGATCTGATGTATCTCATGGTCTCTCTCAAGGCTGCCGCCCCCTCCTTCTTTTTGTTAACTTAAAAGATCAGCTCCTAATCCCATTAGGAGGTGCTTATCCAAATCATATTTGGATCAGTCTTCTCTTCTAGTGATAAGGATAAACCCTTATCTTATCTGCAGATTAGATTAGCTTTCTCCCAATCCCATTAGAAGGTTTCTAGATCTGAATCACATTCAGATCTAGACTCTCTGAGTGGATAGGATTAAGACCCTATCCTATTTTCTAATCCATCTCATAATTCGCCCCTTTGATTCACTAAATAAATAGCCTAGTTCGAAATGGGCTTTAGGCCCATTAAGCTTATGTGCTCACTTAACCTTCCTAACTGTTGCCCAGTTGGGCTTCCTTGTATGGCGAGGGAACCAAGCATTGATCTACACATCAGCCACATGGGTTTGGCCCAGCCTTTGTTACAAGGCCTAGTCGAATACACTGTTAAAGACAGTGCACCCCCTGAAACCCATCGAATGGGCTCTATGGGCCCAACACTTACCCTAAGTGGTCCTTGGGCCAAGCCACCTTGTAACACCGAGGGACTGTGGGCAGATGCAAGATTAGCCCATCAGGCATTATCCTCAATGGTCTTACACTTAACCTCTCAGCCCTTAATGATCATACACTGCCCGACAAGAGAGGACCTCTCCCTCGGTTGCAAGGAATAGTGTTGGACTCTCCACTTATATGGATCCCGGGAATTAAAACCTTTTTGCAAACATTTTAGAAACCATAATATATATACTTTTATATCTCATATAAAATATACTTTGCAAAACTAATCTCAACGGTTGAAATCGGCTGCCGGCAGTCTTGGTTTCCAACAGTGAGAGTGCATCCCCGATCATTACCTTTGTCCGACAAAGGGGCTGATCCTATCACTATGATCACCCACTCAGATGAATTCTCAGATTGTCCCAACATACCCAGGTCTGAACCCCGCTAAGGATCTCCCTGATTGGTACATCAAAGACAGCCCGATCCGACACGTAGTGCAGTATCATAATCGAGTCTAGGGGTCGAGTGTAACTTTCCAGTTTTGCCCATCAATCTCCAAGGTCCAGGGCAATACTGAAAATCTGATCCAGTTCAAAGATTCAATTAATCCCACATTGTATGTGCCTAGGGTCGCACCCTGATAGCTGAGACAAGCCACCCCAACCGACTTGGTGGCACCACAGTGTCAGCCTTGTCAGGATAGGTCTCCCCAGACCGACCCATTGGCTGTGAACATTCTAAACTAACACTAGTCTCAATAAGTGTCCAGTTTAAGGGTATTACACAGAAACATACCAAGAGAACATGAATCAAATATGCACTTTTATTCATTTACAATAAACTCATAAAGTACATCAATTTTGATTGAAGCTAAGGGCATACAAAACTGTCTAACACCTAGCACCAACACCCTTAGGGACCTTAGAAGACACATAGAGCTAAATGAATACATAACCTTAAATGGGCCTTAAGCCCATTTTGAACTGAGTTAATTTCATTTGTCACTTAAGGGGAAAATTTTGAGATGGATCAGCTGATAGGATTGGGCCCAGACCCTATCCACTTAGAGAGTCCAAGATCTAAATGAGATTTAGATCTAGAAACCTCCTAATTAGATTAGGAGATGGCTGATCTAATCTGTAGATAAGATAAGGGTTATCCCTTATCACTTAAAGGGACTTTTAATCCAAATATGATTTGGGTTAGCAACTCCTAATGGCATTAGGAGCAGATCCCTTTAAGTCTATAAAAGGAAGAGGGGGCGGCAGCCTTTAGACATGCAATGCAATCCAGAGATCCTTGTCTTCAGAGCTGAGATTACTAGAAGAGAGAATTCTGCACCCTGCAAATACTCTATTGTTGCCTCCTTCCTACAGCCGCCTCCTCCAGCAGTTCGATCTCCACTTCTTGGAACAAATCAAGATTTGATCTTGATAACAATCTTTTGGAGAAAAGATTGGTGGGAGTTGTATTCACAAGCCATCCAGTTGATTCTTACGAAGGGTCAAGTTCTTTTGGAAGAACACTGCTGATTCTGCTCCACCCTGCCATGCGCCATCTTCAGTGGGAGCAGATTTTGGATCCTTCCTTGAGTGTGAACACCTCCATTGGGAGATACTGCTTCTCTGTATCAGGTATTATCCCTCCCTACTCCTTTTGGTTCAGATATGGTTCAGTTTATGGTTCAAGAATGATCCTTGAAAATATGATTTTCTAAATGGGGAATTCAATTCCCAGTTGAAGGGAGAGAAAATTTTTAGAAATTTGCCCCCTTATTCCGCAATCTTTGGGCGTTCATGTGATGGATTTCCTATCCCTTCACCACCAACCACCTAATAATATGCGTGATAGGCACGATGAAGGGACCACACCAAATGGACCCTACGAGTAAGCAACACAAAGCAGTCAACAACATAAAATGCGATGTGATGTCACCCTAACACAAAGCTAACAAATACATACCATTCCAGCCACAACAAAGGCCTTTGATGTCTCCGAGTCTGGGTGAACCTCATCAGTTTCCAGGCGCTTCAGCACATAAGATTACAAATAGTTCAACAAAAACATGGTAAACCCGAAACAACTACAACAATAACCAAAAAGAGAGAAAAGAGTGTCAAACGATAAAGTAAACTCACTAGACCATCTCCCTCAGGAGGAGCTACTGGAACCTCCGTATCCAATTGAAATCCACCACTCTCCACAGACTGCAAGAATGACAAGGAAACAATACTAATTTGATTTAGTTGCAATAAAATAAATCCGAAAGAAAAACAGAAAATAGTAGAAGGAGTCACATACCGAAGCACTATCTATAAGACCTCGCTTTGGATGAAGAGGAGCCTTCCTCTTCATTCGCCTGCTCAAGAAGTGGATGATGGCACCCATGGAAGAGGGTACCGCAACTGGCAAGTCATTCGCCTGCTCAAGAAGTGGATGATGGCACCCATGGAAGAGGGTACCGCAACTGGCAAGTCCACTGGCTCCACAACCGACACAGCATCTTCCACAGGGGTTGATGCTGCAGATTCCTGACCACCCTCAACATGACCCTCATATGCATGCGATGAAGTTGTAGCTGAATCAATAGACTCTGGCACAACATTAGGCCGGAAAGAAAAGGGAACCCTCATGGATCTTGAACTCTCCATAGGTGGGGGATGGCTACTCCCCCCCTCGTCCACAATAGGCTACTTTCCATCACGTTTTGTTGGCACCTTCCTCAGATATCCAGAAAAATGAATGGTTGCGTCCCCCCTTCAATTAGCAGCCTAACCCTCTAGGGGGGCCAACACACGAAGAAGACGAGGGTTCATCCACAACATCTCTTGGAAGCCCCCAAATAATGCACAAAGATATGAAAGATGAAGGACTTATGACCCTGCACCCTTCCATAACCAGCTAATGGGAACTGCACACACCTAGGAAGGGCAAGGCTGTGACGCCACACCTTAGAATTACATTGAGTATATAGATCTTTTCCATTACAAGGTCATCCCAAATAAAATTAATCAAGCATCCTGATTCTAGCATTCTCAAACTCTATATAGGTCAGTATTGGGCTTTAGGGGTAAAATTGTCTTATTTTGAATATTACCGAAACATGGCTTAAAAATCTTATTTACCCTTCCATTTGCAAACTGTCTTGATAAGATGAGATTGATTTTAAAATCAAACAGGTATTCTTCTTATTATTTTTTATAGCGGATTTCTACCCCTGAACTTATTTTTATTGTTTCCTTTCACCATTTTCTACGAATCCCAACACTTGCCTTAGGTGAAGAGACCTGGTTACTAATTGTTAGGTAAGTGTCTTTGGTATTCCCTTTTCCGTTTGACGCAAATCTCAACACATGACTTAGGTGAAGAGACATGGTTACTAAGTCTAGGGTACCTTGACCTGGTCTTTTTTTTTCTTTTTTTCTTTTTTTTAAGCAACACAGTTTAGGTAGTCCACTGTCTCTTAACAATTTGAAGAATTTTGTCTAATTTCTCAATCTTTCTCTTCCTATCTTGACAGGGGCAAACTTGGGAGTATTTTTCGATTTCCCAACGGTTTCGACAATATTCAAACAAGACCAATTTTTTACTCCTATCACTTGCTACCAATTTCCGTAACTTTTTCTATTTGGGAATCACTTTTAATGGAAAATTTTAAAAATTTCAGTGAAATTTTAATTCAACATCTTTAAAGGCTTAGCTTCACAATTTTTTTATCAAATTTTTTCTCTCTTTTCTCACCCACCAACTTAAATGCCATTATCCTTAATGGCCTGACTAGAATGAAGCAAAGAAGATTTGGGCCAAAGGGATCAATGAGTAGGGTTTTCTTGAGGGGTTCAAGGTATGCCAGCTAGTCTTGGATCAATAAAATAAAATAAAACTCTAATCCTAAAAGTAACTGAAAATGATGTTGGGTTGCCTCCTAACCAGCGCTAAGTTTAACATTTTCAATCGGACACATTCAAGCACTTTGTCCATCTACACTCTCTGACTCACTTTCTTTTTTCGATAGACAGGGCTCAAACTAGACTAACCAAGGGGTAAACAGGTCACTTAAAAAGTTATCCACTATATCTACTTTGAACTCATCTTCCCCTAGGTTTGGATACTTAGAGGAACTATAAACGTTTAACCGGACTTTCTGCTCCCCTAATGAAGTGTTCATTTCTCTCGATTTACAATTGATGGTCGTTGCTAGGAATGGACATCTTAAGATTATCGGAATATGGTTCAGCTCCCCGATTGGGGTCATGTCTAGGATAAAATCCAATGGGAAGTGACAAACCTCTACCCTAACCTTAATAACATTTCAAGGAGTGTTGACTAACCGATCAGCGAGATGTAGAATTATCGGGGTTGATTTTAACTCGTTGATCCTGAACCTATCATAAATTGATGGAAGCAAAGTTATACTAGCCCTAAGATCCATTGGTGCCCGATCAAAGGTGATTCCAATGATGCCACAACTTATGAGAGGAGCACTAAGGTATTTCACATTTCGGGGGATTTGATTTAGGAGAGCTGCACTAACATTTGCCGAGAGCATCTTTTTTTGTGGGATCGATTGTGGCTCCATCATTTGAATACACAACTCTTTTAATAACTTGGCATAGGCCAGGATATGTTGGATCACATTGAGGAGAGGGAAGTCAATATGGACTTCCCTACTCTCCTCGTTGCGAGTCTCTTTCTTCTTTCACACCGGCCCGACTATGAGTGCAATTGTAAAGGGAACTATGGATTGGTGCACTAAAGGTTTTTCTTTTGAAGTTTCCTTTTCTTCTTCTTCTCCCCCCAACTTAGGGTCTTCCTGCTCCTTTTCTTCTTCATTAACTCTCTTTTTCACACATGGGCCCTCTAACATCCTCCCACTCCTCAAGGTTGTAACAGCTTTGGCATTTTTAGGTTGAGGGTTCTTAGGAGGTGGTTGAATTTGTTGTGGAGGAAAACCTGGTGGCTGATTTCTAGGACTCACGATCGGTTGTCTTGGAAATTGCCCTACTCCTCTCCTCTTCTTGGCTTCGGCTAGCTGTCCTATTTGACTTTCTAATCTATCGATGGACTACTACTGGTTTATGATTAGCTGCTGAAGCTTCATGAATTGTTCATCGATGGTATAGGATTGAGGAGGTTGTGGGTAAGCCTGATACGATTGAACTGGTTGTTAGACAGTCTTGTATGCCCTTAGCTTCAATCGGATTTGGTGTACTTTTGTTATTTAGTGGAAATAAATTAAAGTGCATATTTGATTCATGTTGTTTGGTATAATTATGTGTAAGACCCTAAAACTGGACACTTATAGAAACTTGTGTTAGTTTTTAATGTTCACAGCCATTGGATAAGTCTAGGGAGATTTATCCTACCAAGGCTGATACTGGTGTGCCACCAAGTTTTGGGATGGCTTGTTTCGGCCATCAGGGTAAGACCCAAGGCACATGCAGTATGGGATTGCTTGAACCCTTGAACCGGACCAGATTTTCAGTATTGCCCTAGACCTTGGAGACAGATGGGCAAAATTGGAAAGTTACACCTAACCCCTAGACTCGATTATGACACATCACTAGGTGTCGGATCGGGCTGTCTTTGATGTGTCAATCAGTGAGATCCTTAGTGGGGGTCAAAACCAGGACATGTTGGGGCAGTCTAAGAATTCATCTGAGTGAGTTGCCATAGTGACAGGATCAGCCCCTTTGTCGGACAATGGTAATGATCGGGAATGCACTCTCTCTGATGGAAACCAAACTGCCGGAAGTTGATTTCAATCGTTGGAATTTTGTTTTGCAAAATTAAGATATATATATATATATATATATATATATATATATATGTATATGTACGGTTTCAAAAGATTTGCAAAAGGTTTTAATTCTCGGGATCCATGTGAGTAGAGAGTGCGGCACTGTTCCTTGCAGCTGAGAGAGAGGTCTTCTCTTGTCGAGTAGTGCTTGATCATTAAGGGCTGAGAGGTTAAGTGTAAGACCATTTAGTATAATACCTGATGGGATAATCTTGCACCTGCCCACAGTCCCTGGGTTTTTATAAGATGGCTTGGCCCAAGGACCACTTAATGTAAGTGTTGGGCCCATAGGGTCCATGTGATGGGCTCATGGGGGTCACTGAGTCTTTCAGTGAATTCGGCTGGGCCTTGTAATAAAGGCTGGGTCGAACCCATGTGGCTGGTGTGTAGATCAATGCTTGGGTCCCACGCCATACAAAGAAGCCTAACTGGGCAGTAGGTTGGAAACTAGTTAAACACTGAACACTTAATGGGCCAAAAGCCCATTTCGAACTGGGCTGATATGGTCACCAGTTTATGGGGCGAATCTGAGATTAGTGTTAGTAAAAGGATTGGGTCTTTGACCTTATCCACTCTAAGAGACCAAATTCAAATTAGAATTGAATCTGGTAACCTCCTGATAAAATCAGGAGTTAACTAACTTAATCTGCAGATAGGATTAAGATTAACCTCTATCCAAATACTGATTTGGATTGGGATAACTCCCAAAATATTGGGAGGTTTCTTAATCAGAAAGAAGAAAGAGGAGAAAACCCTAGCAGAAATATCAGATTTCGAACTAGGGGGTTTGAGTAAGCAAGAAACACATCCTGCAATCTGAGATTTGATCTCTCACAGACTCCAGAGAGAAGAGACATTTTTGCCCTCTTCGTCCCTGGACTTCTCCTCCTTTAGCCGCCGCCACTACCTATTGGAAGATTGGATCTTTGCAGCAACAGGAAGTCAAGAAAGCAGTTCTTGACAATAGTCTTGCAAGAAAGACACTAGGCTTCGGTGTTCAAGGTTTCCAGAGGGTTCTTGTGAAGAATCCAGTGTATAGGACGCACCCTACTAGTTCCATTCCATCCACAGCTGTGTCATCTTCAGCAGGAGCGGATCTTGGTTACTTCTTTGGGCTTGAACACCAACTTTGGGAGATATTATTTCTCCGGATCAGGTATAATCCTTCCTGTTTCTTTTGGGTTCAGATCTGGTTTGTTTATGGTTCAAGTAGGATCCTTGAATAATGTATTCTAAATTTAGGGAATATGATTCCTAGTTGGAAGAAGGTAGGAAATTTTTTTTTGAAATTCGCCTCCCTTTCTGCACCTTTCTTGGCATCGATTAGATGGATCCTACCATTCTTTCACTGGTTGGTTCCTAGGGTACACCTGGTGGAATGAACACTGTACTTGTGTCCTTTGAAAATTTTGGGCCATTGAGTTAGATGGGTGGTATTGCTGTTGGGACTACGTATAGGTTTGACATGGTTGAACTGTTTGAGTCCAAGGGTAATCATTGTACTCCCAATGAGTCTGGACTTCAAACCATTGAGAGTGGGTTGGGCTGATTTTCCCACCTAGGTTTATATGAACTAGAGAATGGGTTAGCATTGGTACTTTGTTTTGGAATAACTATTTAACATAGGCCCATCGCAAGGCACTGGCTGACATGATGGGCCAGATTTGCACAGATGGAACATGATGGATAGGATGACAAGGTTGGGTATGGGCCACTTTGTTGACGATGTGCAATGACATTGTCAAGTCTTTGGGCCATACCATTAATCTTGTCCAGTTGTCGAGACATGTGGTCCCAATCTATTTGTGGCTTAGGTTGGAAGTAATTTCTCATTCCACAAACTCCGGCCATTTCATTAATTTTCTGTTATTTTGTTTTAACCCCCTTCCTCTTGTTCTTTTTTTTTTTTTTTGAAATTTAAATTTTGAATTTTAATTTCATATTTAGATTTTGAATTTTAAATTCTGTAATTTAAACTCAATTTTAAATTTTAAATTTTTAAATTTTTTATTATTTTTATTTGAAATTTAAAACTTAAGTTTTTGAAATTTAAATTCAAATTTGATTTTTTTATATATTTTGAAATTTGAAATTTAAAATTTTTAATATTAAATTCAAATTTTGATTTTAAAATTTAAATTTAAATTTGAATTTTTTTATTTTCTCTTTTTATTTATCATTATTATTTTTAATTTTTTTTAAAGGAAAACAAATCAACCACACGACCTAGGGACTTTCCTAAACTAGTGGTTCAACAAATGTGAATCCTTTTAGGTTCACTTGGAATTACACCACTTCCTTTGGTTAGCCAGGTAAGAGGTGGGGATGTGGGAGGCTCCCCTTGCTCTCGCAAGGACCTAATTAAGTAACCACAAGACCTATTTAGGCATAGCCATTTAACATCTTTCCTTAGACACCAACTGCCAGTTATGGAAAGTAATTTCAAGCTTTCCTAAAATTCAGCACACATTTGAACCAAATGTGAAGCTTTCCTAAAGGATCTTGCTATCCAAATTTTAAATTAGGGTTAGGGTGAACCGCACATGGAGGGTGGTAATTTTTGGGCCAAGGAAGGGTGATGAAATCCCCATGTTATTTTATTTAGATTGGATGCCCTTAAATGAATTAACGAAAAGACAAAATAAACACAACAAAATGCAACTAACTACAATGCATGAACAATTGTTTCTAAAATGCAATTCAGCAATTAAACATAAAAGAATAAAGCAAACAACTAAGCAAAAGGAACAATTAAAATAAAGAGAACACCTAACACATTCACAACTAACAATAATAATTTCAACAAATAAATAACCCTATATAATGTATGCTCTAGAATATCAAGCCCTAAATAATGGAATGAAAATACAAGAGAAATATTCAAAAAAAAAATTTCTGGACTTTTTATATTTTTTTGATTTTTTAATTCAAAATTTTAATTATTGAAAATTTAAATTCAAATCCAGAATTTGAAATTTAAATTCCTAAAATTTAAATTTGATTTTTTTTAAATTTTTTTTATTTTTTTAATTCAAAATTTTAAAATTTAAATTTCAAAGTTTGAAATTCAAATTCAAATTCAGATTCAAATTTAAATTTAAATTTAACTACAGAATTGAAATTTAAACTCAAATTCGAAAAGATCAACAATTTCCTATTTGGCAATTAATTATTCAATTAAACAACTAAAAGAAAGGAAATTAAATAAAGCAACAAATAATAATTGCAAATAGAAAATAAAACAACAATTAATTGTGCTAAAAACAATTAACAATTACCAAAAATAAATTCTAACTAACTAATTGCTAATCTGAAGATTAAACTGAAAATAAAATGATCAAAAAGAAAATTATGCAAGAAATAAATAAAATAAAATAAAAAATAATTAAACCAAAAATAAAATAAATAAAAGAAAAAATATGCAGAAATTTTTTATTATTTATATTTTTTTCGTCTTTTTTTGTAATAAATGAAAAACACAAATCTAAAAATTAATACAAAAAGAAAAATATGCTGCAAAAAAATTAAAAATAATAAACGATTTTTTTGTTTCTTTTTTTTTTGGTTTTTATTGGAAATAAAACAAAAAAAATGAATCTAAAATTTAAACCAAAAATAAATAAAAATAAACAAATGAAAATTATGGTGCAAGATATAAAATAAAATAAAATAAAATAAAAGATTTTTTTTGTTTTTTTTGTTTTTTTAATCTAAAATAAAAGAAGACAAACCTAATAAAGCAAAAAAAATCAACCAAGAAATTAAAAAAAAAGAAAAGAAAGAAGAATAGATTTTGAAACAAAAGGGAAGGAAAATAATACTAAAAATAAATCAGATCTAGAAAAAAGAAATTAATTAAAAATTAAAAATTAACTATTCTATCAAAAAAAGAGTTTGAAAATAAAAATAAAAAAATTAAAAATAAAATGGAACGACTACACCTGGAACACAATCCAAATTCTCTTCTCTTCTCTTCCATCCCATAGTCCTACAATGCTCCGGTACCCCACCTTTCGCTATTCCGTCCTGCAGAATCAAAGAGAAACAAGAATTAAAATGAGATAATTGATCAAGTAATAAAACAAAAAAGAAAAAAAATAATGAAACAGATCCGGAAAAAGTAAATAAAAATTTCTCTCCATGCTTCCTCGGCAACGACACCAAGAACTTGGTGTGTCCGGAAGCATGTCATTAACCACTTTGGAACACCAGTTTAATTATTTGTAAATTTTTCGGTTTCTCAAACAACTACTAATGTAGTAAATGGGTGAGAATGGGTCATATCCACAAGGAAGCAAGTGAAAAATTAATATATACTTAGATCCGAACAAGAGAATGCAATCGGGAATGGAAGAAAATACGAAAATAAAATCTATTATTATTGAAATTAAATGTTTCGAATTTAAATAAGACAACAAATAAAAATCAGAATTTAATAAAGTATGGGAATCAACAAGGGAAATAAAAGAAACAAAAAATGATCCAAAATTCGGATCCAGTGGCAGTAGCTGCAGATCGACTAGACAGCTTGTAGAAAGCCCTCCTGACAAGAACTGGGCGTCCATCTTTTTGACAACCCTCTAACCCCTCGCGACACCTTAGCCTTGAACAAAACGAATTCAGATCTGCAAAATAGAGAAATGAACAAGAATTATAGCTAAAACATTGCAGAAATAAAAATAACAGAAAAGAAAAAGAAAAGAAAAGAATGGTTGATTAGATCCAGTGGTGGTAGTTGCAGAGTGGTTGAACAGCTTGCAGGAACCCCTCTTGACAAGATCTGGGCGTTCTCCCCTTCTACAGCCCTTGAACTCATCCAGAAACCTTAGCCTTGTTAACTGGGTGAATTGGCCAACCCCTTCTATAGGGCCCCTGGGACCCTTTTTATAGAGAAGGCTGGACACAACTGGAAATAGGGAGAAAGATGGGGGGCGGCAGCTGGGATTTAACAATGTTAGGGATGCCCTAGGGTTTCTAATGGATGGCTAAGATGGTTCTAGGGTGATCCTAAGGCTGAGAAGAAAAGGAGAAAGCACTCAATATTATGTAAGGTTGAGATTTAATGGCTAAAAGACTGAATGGTGAAGATTAGAAGTTAGGTGGCTCCTAAGGTTAGAATTCCTAAAAGAGAGTGCCCTAGAATGGATGGTGGAGATTAGAAGGGGTGGAAGGTGAGGATTTAGCAGTTAGGGGTGGATAGGGTTTGTTAAGAGTGAAAAGAATGGGTTAAAAGGTGCTCTAGGGTTTGCTAAGGTGTGGGGAGCATGCTAATACAGAATTTGCACAGATACCCTTAGAGGCCACAATATTGAAATTAACTGGGAAAAGGACACAATTTGACTTTTCTAAGGCTGAAAATACCCCTGAATTGATGCCCTTAAGGAATCAAAATGCAGAGTTATTAGCCATTGAGAGAAGCCAACTTCACACTGATCTCGCTCATCTTAATTTGTTTATGTCTACTGGCCTGGAGCCAGCACTTCCTCCTACACACTTAAAAAACCTTCTCCTCTGCTCCGTCATTGTCGAGAGTAGCAACGTGGACACAAATCAGAGATAGACGTAGCGGTGCGATAGTGAGTTCAAATCGCTCACAAAGGAACATCAAGAGGAATGGGGCAAATATATAACTTATGCGCCTCTTGCAACTGGGGTCATTGAGCTGCTGAACGGTGTCATCCATTTGCTCGTATAGGTAGCCAAGAAACATAAACGCCAACCAAAGTTGATGGTTGTTGATAGTAAGGACAGCTAGGGGAATCAATACAGTACCAATACCATAACTGGGGACCCCCAAGAACAAGAAACACGATGCCACATACAGAATATAGGCTGCAAGATGGCACTGCGTGCCAGCATCCCACACCATGACATTCCTTCCGCCATGAGACTCAAACCAATGCTCCAACAACTGGTCTAACAACATCATTCCCCAAGCGGTGGATTGGTCCACAAGTGCTTTATAAGGAGGAAGAAGTTCCTCACATAACCCCCTCAAATTTGCAAGAATGGATTCAATGTACTACAAATGCTGCACAGACGTAGAACCCCCAACCGATAGCACCAACAGGGCTGCCACATCCTCGACTAAAGATAGTAAATTCCCCAAATGCACCTACAAAGGTGTGGGTGTGGAAACACCAATGACCTAGCAGATGAGAAACATACTTAACACCTTCCTGACCTATGAGATTTGTGTAACAATCCATGAATCTGAGATGCCTGGAATCCAACAACATCCAATAGTACATGGGGTTCTCAAGAATGTATTGCATCTAGCTAGCATAACTATTGGGGGATTTTGAACTATCAGTTTGGGATTTCTAACACTTGTATGACATGGACACTTCCGAATGATCATAGAGACACATTAGCTCTACAACAATGATGACATCAAAAGAGCCACCCTTACCCCTAGACACCGGCATGGGAGGCTAGAAACCCCTCCCACCATCGCTAGGGAGGCCTCTATCTCTACCAACAACTCAGTGGTATCGACTTCCCTAACAAAGTCAATGAAAGAATATACCGATTTTACTTGGCGAGTAGCCATGAGAGGCATGAAATAGATGGGCACAAAGGAACGTGAGACAAGAAAAGGAATTGAAGAGGGTTTTGCGAAGCAACCTAGGACATGAAGAACACTACGAAGACGATAGCAAGAAGGTAAAAGAGAGAACTGATGCGGTTTCCCTACACTATTATAAGGAATTTCACATGCGTGTGGAATGCCGAACGACATCAGAGAAGATAAATAGAAGCTGGTACAAGGCTTCAATTGATGCATAGTGGAAAAGTAACCCATGTAATTTACATAAACACAGTTTAATGAAGGGATAGGAAATCCATCACATGGACGCCCAAAGATTGCAGAATAAGGGGGCGAATTTCAAAATTTTTTTTTCCTCTCCCTTCAACTGGGAATCGAATTCCCTATTTAGAAAATCATATTTTCAAGAATCATTCTTGAATCATAAACTGAACCAGATCTGAACCAAAAGGAGTAGGGAGAGATAATACCTGATACAGAGAAATAATATCTCTCAATGGAGGTGTTCACGCCCAAGGTAGGATCCAAAATCTGCTCCCACTGAAGATGGCGCAGTGCAGGGTGGAGCAGAATCAACAGTGTTCTTCCAAAAGAACTTGATCCTTCTCAAGAATCACCTGGACGGCTTGTGAATACAACTCCCACCAATCTTTTCTCCAAAAGATTGGAATCAAGATCCAATCTTGATTTCTCCCAAGGAATGGAGATCGAACTGCTGTAGGCTACGGCTGCAGGAAGGAGGCGGCAAGAGAGTATTTATAGGGTGCAGAATTCTCTCTTCTGTGATTTCAGCTCTAAAGACAAGACTATTGCTTGTGGTTGTCTGTTGTGTCTAAAGGGATCAGCTCCTAATCCCATTAGGAGTTGCTAACCCAAATCATATCTGGTTTAAAAGTCCCTTTAAGATAAGGGATAACCCTTATCTTATCTGTAGATTAGATCAGACATCTCCTAATCTAATTAGGAAGTTTCCAGATCTAAATCTTATTCAGATCTTGGACTCTCTAAGTGGATAGGGTGTGGGCCCAATCCTATCAGCTGATCTTATCTCAGAATTCGCCCCTTAAGTGACTAATCAAATTAGCCCAGTTAGAAATGGGCTTAAGGCCCATTTCAGCTCTACACATCAGCCACATGGGTTCAGCCGAGCCTTTGTTACAAGGCCTGGCCGAATGCACTGTTATGGATAGTGCACCCCCTGAAACCCATCAGATGGGATATATGGGCCCAACACTTACCCAAAGTGGTCCTTGGGCCAAGCCACCTTGTAACACCCAGGGACTGTGGGCAGATGCAAGATTAGCCCATTAGGTATTATCCTCAATGGTCTTACACTTAACCTCTCAGCTCATAATGATCATACACTGCCCGACAAGAGAGGACCTCTCCCTCGGCTGCAAGGAACAGTATTGCACTCTCTCAAGTATGGATCCCGGGAATTAAAACCTTTTGCAAATCGTTTCGAAACCATAATATATATACTTTTATATCTCATATAAAATATATTTTACAAAACAAATCTGAATGATTGAAATCGGCTTCCAGAAGTCTTGGTTTCCATCAGTGAGAGTGCATCCCCGATCATTACCTTTGTTCGACAAAAGGGGCTGATCCTATCACTATGATCACCCACTCAGATGAATTCTCAGACTGTCTCAACATACCCAGGTTTTGACCCCCACTAAGGATCTCACTGATTGGTACATCAAAGACAGCCCAATCCAACACCTAGTGTATTATCATAATCGAGTCTAGGGGTTGGGTGTAACTTTCTAGTTTTGCCCATCAATCTCCATGGTCCAGGGCAATACTTGAAATCTGGTCCAGTTCAAAGATTCAATTAATCCTACATTGTATGTGCCTAGGGTCTCACCCTGGTAGCTGAGACAAGCACTCCAATCGACTTTGTGACCCCACAGTGTTAGCCTTGTTAGGATAGGTCTCCCCAGACCGACCCACTGGCTGTGAACATTCTAAACTAACACAAGTCTCATTAAGTGTCCAGTTTAAGGGTATTATACAGAAACATACCAATGGAACATGAATCAAATATGCACTTTTATTCATTTAAAATAAATTCATAAAGTACATCATCTTGATTGAAGCTAAGGGCATACAAAACTGTCTAACAGCTCCCACTTGCACTTACGTCCAATCAGCTACTAGCTGGAGTCCCATGGTTTCCACGTGTTTCTCAAACACTTTCTGTGAAAGTTGCTTTGTCAATGGGTCTACCACATTCTCCGCTGATGCTACCTCTAAATAACATCCTCCCGTAGGTCCAGTGTTGTCATACAACACTGGAATGGGTGATGTGCTGAATTCCAAATTCAAGAATGAACACCTTCATTCAAAAGGTAGCCTCACTTACGGCAATGCGCTCGGCTTGGGTTGTGCTCTATTAATTTGCTACTCAGGACCCCTGTTTGCTGACACTCAGGAAACAACATACAATCCTATCGTGAAAACATATCCAAATGTAGACTTTCTATTATCTGGATCCAACTAGAAATCGGCATCTGTATACCCTTGGATTTGTAGTGAATTACCATCGAATACTAGACAAAACTCTTTTGTCCTTTGAAGCTACTTAAGTATGTTTTTCACAGCAGTCCAGTGCTCCTGCCCTGGGTTGGCCTGAAATCTACTTACTACACTCACTGCCTAAGCAATGTCAAGGCGAGTGCACAGCATGGCATACATGATGCTCCCTACGGTAAAGGCATAGGGAATGTCTTTCATGCCATCAATCTCCTCAGAAGTCTTGGGAGACATCTTCTTGGAGAGAGTGACTCCGTGCCTGAAAGGAACATTTCCTTTCTTGGAGTTTTCCATGCTGTATCTTTTGACTATTTTGTCAATGTAGGCAGATTGGGATAATCCTATTATCCACTTTGATTTATCTCTATAGAGTCGAAGACCTAGTATATAGGAGGCTTCTCCAAGATCTTTCATGGAGAATTGCTATGAAAGCCATACTTTCACCATAGCCAGCATTCCTACATCATTCCCAATGAGTAGAATGTCGTCTACATACAGAACTAAGAAAGTAACCTTATCTCCACTGTACTTCCTGTAAACACATGGTTCATCCGGATTCTGCTCGAAGTCAAACGATTTGACAATAGAGTCAAAATGGATGTTCCAACTTCTAGAAACTTGCTTAAGTCCATAAATGGATCTATTAAGTTTATATACCATGTTTTCCTGACCCACAGCTATGAAGCCTCGCGGCTGCTGCATATAGATATCTTCAGTAAGATCTCCATACAGAAATGCAATTTTGACATCCATTTGCCAAATCTCATAATCATGGTATGCTGCTACAGCTAGTAGGATCCTAATGGATTTAAGCATGGTCACAGGCGAAAAGGTTTCCTCTTAATCGATGCCCTCATTCTAAGTGTACCCTTTCGCCACCAGACGAGCTTTGAAGGTCTCAACCCTACCATCGGGGCCCTTCTTCCTCTTGTAAATCCATTTGCAACCGATTGCTTTTACCCCAGAGGGCGGATCTACTAGAGTCCAGACTCCATTGGTCTCCATTGAATCCATCTCTGCTCTCATGGCCTCCACCCACTTCTGAGAATCTATGTCCAACATAGCTTCTGCATAAGTCACGGGATCCTCCTCACTAGTCAAGGTTTCCTCCAAGTAACTATCCTGGTCGTAACTATAACAGACTGGTGGCCTGGATACCCGAGTGGATCTTCTAGGTTGATCACTACCTGGAACTTGTGGGACATCTCCCACTGCTCATGAGCTCTCCTCATCAAGAACAATTTCCTGACGATGGGTGTCCAGGATGTAATCGGTCTCCATGAATTGGGCATTTTGACTGCAGAACACTTTCTGCTCACTTGGGTCATAGAATAGGTAACCTACAGAGCCTTTTGGGTAGCCTACAAATAGGCAGCGGCTGGTCTTGGATTCCAACATGTCTGCACTCGTTCTTTTAATGTGTGCTGGACAACCCCAAATCTTCAAGTGTCTGACACTTGGTTTCTTTCCGGTCCAAAGTTCATATGGAGTGTTTGGAACCGATTTGGTTGGAACCCGATTCAGCACGTAAATCATAGTCTCTAATGTGTAACCCCAAAAGGATGTGGGTAAATTTGAGTGTATGAGAAGTGACCGGACCATATCCGATAAGGTCCTATTCCTCCTCTCTGAAACACCATTAAGTTGTGGTGTAGCAGGAGGAGGTAATTGTGATACTATCCCATTGTCCTTTAAGTAGTCCCTGAATTCGTCAGAGAGATACTTGCCACCTCAATCAGATCGAAGGGCTTTAATTTCTCTCCCCAACTATTTCTCGACCTCTTGTCTAAACTCTTTGAACTTTTCAAAGGATTCAGACTTTTGTCTCATTAGGTACACGTAACCCTATCGTGAGAAATCATCTGTGAAGGTGATGAAATACACGTGTTGATTCCATGTCCTAACACTCAGGGGACCACATACATCAGTATGTATTAGGTCAAGCGTGCCTGTACATCTTTCAGGCTTACCGTTAAATGGTCGTTTCGTCATCTTGCCTTGTAGGCAAGGCTCACAGGTGGGAAGATCTTCTACAGTTAGAAAATCCAAAGGACCATCCTTTACCAACCTTGTGATTTGGTCAACACCGATGTGGCCAAGTCGGTAATGCCATAGGCATGTGGGATTAACTGTATCACGGACTCTCTTCTTGGGGATTTCAGCCGACATAGTTTCGGTTATTTTAGTTTCTAGCGAAGGATGTAGAACATAGAGACCATTCTCCAGTTCCCCATATGCAATGAATCTGTTATTTCTTTTAATAGTAATTGTATTACTAAAGAAGACAGAATAACCATCTACACATAGTTTTGAAACAGAAATCAAATTTATCCTTAAGTTTTGTACATAAAGACAATCTTTGAGTATAATTTTTCCTTCTCTAAAAATTAACTCCATGGTTCCTATTGTCGCGGCTGCAATAGTTGCAGTAGTCCCCTAGTACAGAGTGACTTCTCCTTCACTCAGCCTTCTGCTTACCTTGAACCCCTGCAGTGAGTTACACGCATGAGTTGAAGCCCTGGAGTCAATACACCAGGACACAGAAGCTACCAATAAATTGGTTTCTATGACACAAGTTTTGAAATTACCTTTCTTGGATTCCAGGTAGGCAGGATAGTTCCTTTTCCAGTGGCCGGTCTTCTTGCAGAAGTGATAGGCATCCGATGCTTTGTCTTTCTTCTACTTCTTGCCCTTAGTGGCTTTCTTCTGAGGCTTCTTTGCCTTCCTCTTTCTCTTGCCCGTTTTGCTAGCTTCAACAAGCATAGCTACAGGCTCATCCTTTCTAATAAGTTCTTCAGCTCTTTGCAACATATTGCTGAGCTCATGCAAGCTGACATTCAGCTTGTTCAAGTTATAATTCATGATGAATGGATTAATGGAAAGAGGCTAAGAATTAAGGATAGCATCTATTTGGGTTGCAAGGTCCAGCCCGGACCCAAGAGCCTCTAGTTCGTTGATGTAACCCATCATCTGAAGACAATGGTCATGAACTTGTTGGCCCTTGGACATTTGAGTGGTCATGAACTGTTTCAAGACCTTTTTTCGAGTAGAACGATTATGCTCTTCATACATCACCCTCAGGCTATCCAATATGTCATTGGCAAGTTCGATCTGATCGAACTGCCTCTGTATTGGGTTGTCCAAGGAGGCAATGATGTAACACTGGGCTAGGGAGTTTTTCTCCTCCCATTCCTGATAGTCTCTCTTTCGTGCCTCAGAAGCCCTGTCACCCAGACGCTCCGGGGCAGGATTCTTTGCCACTTTGTCCAGTTTTTCAGAACCTAGGACCAGCATAAGGTTCCTGTACCAGTCGGCATAGTTTGGGCCCTTAAGCTTGTTGTCATCAGGAAGCTTTGCAAAAGATCCATTTGCCATTTTCTGATAAAAGAGCAAACATCAGTCCACAACCTAATTTGATTCATGTTCATTTCATAGATATGGATTTTAATCTACGATCCATTTCCATTTATTCATCTCTGAGATTTCCCTCCTTTCTCAGTGACGGAGATTACGGGTTGTCTTTGGAAATGTGGGAAATCACATAGGATGCATGGAGCCAACTGTTTCAGCCACAGAACCCCACCACCTTTCTATGAAGGATCATATCCACTCATCATATGAGTTTTCCCTTTGGCCTCTACCAGACAAGGTTCAGAACCATTTTTAGGTAAACCTTTCTGTCCAGTGAGTGCTTACCCATCATATTCGTGAACGCCAAGGTACCGTGAGAGAGTTCCCATTTTCTGGTGAAGCCTCTCCCACATCGGTCTATAATGCCCTTATCATCTTATGAAACACTCAAACAAGACCAACAACAAATGGATACCCCATTTTCTGGTGCGTTTCCTCATTACTGAAGGACCCATCCTCATGCTAATGATGGAAGGCCTTTAGAGAGTTCATCATATGAATCTTCCTATCACTTGCACTCATATTAGCTGGAGGGAACAAATAATTATGCCCTAGTTTGATTTAGGTCAAACCAAAGTGGCTCCAATTGACTTTCATAAAGCCAAATTTTGGTGGGCCTTAAATCGGCTAGGGTTTCGCACGTAACCTCTAGATGAGGTATGGGACCCACCACAGAGGGAGGTCATCCAATGACCGAAAGGGACACCATGGCAATGATGTGCATTCAGCCATGGTATACGTAAGAGCCACTGTCGAATGACCATGGGCCAAGTACTTATGGCCCATGTACGCAGCACATCACACATCCAAACATCTCATGTAGGGATAAATTGATCCAATCAATTAATTATCTGTAAGGCCCATTGGAAGCCCGTTAAAAATCCATAATATTAACCATTAATATTATCTAGGTATATGGGCTGAATTAAGTTTGGCCCATATAGCTTTATCCTTTGAAGTGGGCTTTTAGCAGTTTTAACTATTTAAAACTGGGCCTTTACAGGTTGGGCCGAATTAACCATTTAATTAAATATCAATCCTTAGGCCCAAACATTTTGAACCAATCTTAGTTCGAATGGGTATAGGGTTTGATCTTTAATTAAATCCTTAATTCAAGAAAATAATCTAAAATTAAATAACTGATAAAAGAAAATCAAGAATCAGTTAATTAGGGCTGTTCACACACTCCATCCTGCAAAACAGAGGTTAGATCACAGATTGTAATTTCACAAACTGCAAATCGCAGATAGCAAATGTCCCATTCGTGAAATCATCTTCTCTGCGAAATCTCCCTTTCTGCGCTGCCATCTTCGATCCAAAATAAAATTAAATAGAAATCCTATTTCTAATAATAATCACATCAGATTGAATGCCTATACATTGAGTGTAAAATAAAAAAAAAAATTATTTACAGACCAAATGTAATAAATAAATTCAATAAACTGCAAATCTTGCAGTTCTCCCTACACAAACCAAGAATTCGATCTCCTCTTGTACGAACAGCCCATAAATCAGATTTATTTAAAATTAATTTCAGATTATTTGCCCATCAATTTTGGGAACAAATTTCCCAAAACCCATATCTGTGCAAATTGGGTAGAACGCCTTCTCCCTATTTGCACAGGTTCAGATCTAAAACAGAATGGTTCAAGATTTGAACCTGGCTCTGATACCACTGAAAGGATAGGAAATCCATCATATGGACGGCCAAAGATTGCGGAATAAAGGGGGCAAATTTCAAAATTTTTTTTCCTCTCCCTTCAACTGGGAATCGAATTCCCTATTTAGAAAATCATATTTTCAAGGATCATTCTTGAACCATAAACTGAACCAGATCTGAACTAAAAGAAGTAGGGAGAGATAATACCTGATACAGAGAAATAATATCTCTCAATGGAGGTGTTCACGCCCAAGGTAGGATCCAAAATCTGCTCCCACTGAAGATGGCACAATGCAGGGTGGAGCAGAATCAACAGTGCTCTTCCAAAAAACTTGATCCTTCTCAAGAATCACCTGGACGGCTTGTGAATACAACACCCACCAATCTTTTCTCCAAAAGATTGGAATCAAGATCCAATCTTGATTTCTCCCAAGGAGTGGAGAACGAACTGCTGTAGGCGGCAGCTGCAGGAAGGAGGCGGCAAGAGAGTATTTATAGGGTGCAGAATTCTCTTTTCTGGTATTTCAGCTCTGAAGACAAGACTATTGCTTGTGATTGTCTGTTGTGTCTAAATGCTGCCACCCCCTCTTCCTTTTATAGACTTAAAGGGATCAGCTCCTAATCCCATTAGGAGTTGCTAACCCAAATCATATCTGGACTAAAAGTCCCTTTAAGATAAGGGATAACCCTTATCTTATCTACAGATTAGATCAGCCATCTCCTAATCTAATTAGGAAGTTTCCAAATCTAAATCTTATTCAGATCTTGGACTCTCTAAGTGGATAGGTTGTGGGCCCAATCCTATAAGCTGATCATATCTCAGAATTTGCCCCTCAAGTGACTAATCAAATTAGCCCAGTTCGAAATGGGCTTAAGGCCCATTTAAGGTTATGTATTCATTTAGCCTACCAAACTGCTACCTAGTTGGGCTTCCTTGTATGGCATGGGACCCAAACATTGATCTACACATCAGCCACATGGGTTCAGCCCAGCCTTTGTTACAAGGCCTGGCCGAATACACTGTTATGGACAGTGCACCCCCTGAAACCCATCAGATGGGCTCTATGGGCCCAACACTTACCCTAAGTGGTCCCTGGGCCAAGCCACCTTGTAACACCCAGGGACTGTGGGCAGATGCAAGATTAGCCCATCAGGTATTATCCTCAATGGTCTTACACTTAACCTCTCAGTCCATAATGATCATACACTGCTCGACAAGAGAGGACCTCTCCCTCGGCTGCAAGGAACAGTGTTGCACTCTCTCAAGTATGGATCCTGGGAATTAAAACCTTTTGCAAATCGTTTCGAAACCATAATATATATACTTTTATATCTCATATAAAATATATTTTTCAAAACAAATCTCAACGATTGAAATAGGCTGCCGGCAGTCTTGGTTTCTATTAGTGAGAGTGCATCCCCGATCATTACCTTTGTCCGACAAAGGGGCTGATCCTGTCACTATGATCACCCATTCAGATGAATTCTCAGACTGTCCCAACATACCCAGGTTTTGACCCCCGCTAAAGA
The DNA here is from genome assembly GCF_056320005.1 of Nelumbo lutea. Lineage (NCBI taxonomy): Eukaryota > Viridiplantae > Streptophyta > Magnoliopsida > Proteales > Nelumbonaceae > Nelumbo > Nelumbo lutea. The sequence goes on from NC_142687.1 coordinate 78,294,672, forward strand.
TCTCACTGATTGGTACATCAAAGATAGCCCAATCCGACACCTAGTGTAGTATCATAATTGAGTCTAGGGGTCAAGTGTAACTTTCCAATTTTTCCCATCTATCTCCAAGGTCCAGGGCAATAATAGAAATCTGGTCCAGTTCAAAGATTCAATCAATCCTACACTGTATGTGCCTAGGGTCTCACCCTGGTAGCTGAGACAAGCCACCCCAACCGATTGTTGGCACCACAGTGTTAGCCTTGTCAGGATAGGTCTCCCCAGACCGACCCACTGGCTGTGAACATTCTAAACTAACACAAGTCTCATTAAGTGTCCAGTTTAAGGGTATTACACAGAAACATGCCAAGGGAACATGAATCAAATATGCACTTTTATTCATTTACAATAAATTCATAAAGTACATCATCTTGATTGAAGCTAAGGGCATACAAAACTGTCTAACATTTAAAAGGCGGGATAAAACGGTGCATTCACTCAAACATAGTGCCACGTGTGCTACCGTCTTTTTAAATATTGGGTAACAAAATGATGTCGCATGAGCAGTCAAGCCACATTAATTACCGCTTAGTTAATGAAGAGATTGCTAGTCATCCCAACCCCATCGTCAACTTAACACATTAGCAATTCAATCACCCATCATTGTGAAAGAATGGTAGGATCCATCTAATGGACGCTATAAAGGTTGCGGAATGGGTGGGCGAATTTCAAAAATTTCCTACCTTCTCTCAACTGGGAATCATATTCCCTAAATTTAGAATACAGTATTCAAGGATCCTACTTCAACCATAATCAAACTAGATCTGTACCAAAAGATAAACGGGAGGAATATACCTGATCCGGAGAAGCAGTATCTCCCAAAGTTGGTGTTCACGCCCAAAGAATGCTCCAAGATCCGTTCCTGCTGAAGATGACACAGCTGTGAATGGAACAGAACCAGCAGGGTGCGTCCTACACACTGGATCCTTCACAAGAATCCTCTGGAAGTACTAAACACTGAATCTTTTTCAGTCTTTCTTGCAAGACTGATGTCAAGAACAGATTTCTTGACTTTCTTTTCTGCAAAGATCTAATCTTGCAATGGCAGATGGCGGCGGCAGGAGGAGATCTCCAAAACGAAAAAGGCTGAACTACTTTTTCTCTTTTTCTGGAGAGTATGAATTCTGATATGAATTCGCAGGAGATATCCTATACCTATTCAAGGTGGTTCGAAATCTCCTCCTTTCTTCTTGATTAAGAAACCTCCTTTTTAGGAGTTATCCCAATCCAAATCAGTATTTGGATAGGGGATAATCTTAATCCTTTCTGCAGATAGAGTTAGCTTACTCCTGATCATATCAGGAGGTTACCAGATTCAAATCTAATTTGAATTTGGTCTCTAAGAGTGGATAAGGCTAAAGGCCCAATCCTTTTACTAACTTTAATCTCAAATTCGCCCCATGGATGGGTGATCATATCAGCCCACCTCGAAATGGGCTTTTGGTCCATTAAGTGTTCAGTGTCTAATTACTTTCCAATCTGCTGCCCAGTTGGGCTTCTTTGTATGGCGTGGGACCCAAGCATTGATCTACACACCAGCCACATGGGTTCGGCCCAGCCTCTAAAACAAGGCCCAACCGAATTCACTGAAAAACTCAATGAGCCCCTTGAGTCCATCATATGGACCCTATGGGCCCAACACTTACATTAAGTGGTCCCTGGGCCAAGCCATCTTATAAAAACCCAGGGACTGTGGGTAGGTGCAAGATTACCCCATCAGGTATTATCCTCAATGGTCTTACACTTAACCTCTCAGCCCTTAATGATCAAGCACTACCCGACAAGAGAGGACCTCTCCCTCGGTTGCAAGGAACAGTGCCGCACTCTCCTCTCACTTGGATCCCGGGAATTAAAACCATTTGCAAACAATTCGAACCCGTACATATATATATAAATATATTAATTTTGCAAAACAAAATTCCAACGATTGAAATCAACTGCCGGCAGTTTGGTTTCCATCAGAGAGAGTGCATTCCCAATCATTACCCTTTGTCCGACAAAGTGGCTGATTCTGTCACCATGATCACCCACTCAGATGAATTCTCAAACTGCCCCAACATACCCAGGTTTTGATCCCCGCTAAGGATCTCATTGATTGGCATATCAAAGGCAGTCTGATCCAACACCTAGTGAAATGTCATAATCGAGTCTAGGCGTCAGGTGTAACTTTCCAGTTTTGCCCATCTATCTCCAAGGTCTAGGGCAATACTGGAAATCTGGTCCGGTTCAAGGATTCAAGTAATCCCATACTGCATGTGCCTCGGGTCTTACCCTGGTGGCTGAGACAGGCCATCCCAACACTTGGTGGCACACCAGTATCAGCCTTGGCAGGATAAATCTCCCCAGACTTATCCAACGACTGTGAACATTTAAAACTAACATGAGTCTCTATAAATGTCCAATTTTAGGGTTTTACACAGAATTAAACCAAACAACATGAATCAAACATGCACTTTATTTATTTCTACTAAATAACAAAAGTACATCAAATCAGATTGAAGCTAAGGACATACAAAACTGTCTAACACATTGATCAAAAAGTCTATGCACTGTCACACAAGTGGGCTTCACCCCTGCTGAACCAGTACACAAAACCATCTGCCAGTCCCTTTCTCACTGACGATAGTCAAGGGGCTTGACATTTCAACAAACACCCCTTGGAAAATGACTAGGCGATTTAATCTTTACAAGCTAGACATGAGTACCACCATTAGCAAAGGAAATTGGTTAGAAACAGTTTATTTTTCTCCTTCCAATGTCTTTTGCCAATTTCTTTCTATCAACGGTGAGGGGGGCTGGAACACACAAATAGAGCATGGCATTGACCATTGACAAGAAGCAAATTACCAAAAGACAGGGGGCTAAGCCATGGAATGTAAGAAACTACCACCGCGGAAACAAGGCATGCAGAATCCATACAAAGCTACAAAATAGGGAAAATCCCGAGACCCAATGCATAGAAGCGAACCCACTACAAAACCCAAAAATGAGAAGGCAAAGTGCTTATCGATAAGCTCCCACTTACCGACAAGCAGGGGGACTAATGTTGGTACATAGTGTTCATTAAGACCCTTAGAGAACATCAAATACTAAATTGATACCACGTAGTTGCATGCGAATAGCCAAACAGCCAACTTCCCCATTGTGATGAACCCACAATGCACCCCAAACCTACGATGAACCCACATCATGCATCACAAAACCGTGATAAATCTGCGGTTCACCCCATGCCCTTAGTGAGCCCACTCATAGCCTGAGTAAAAGGAAACCATGGCCAAACCCATGACAAGGTCTCACACCTAGTTGGACATGCGATAAACTCACGGCTCGTTAAAGAATCGCGCCCAACGACACCTATGCACATGACTCCAAAGGGACAAACGTAGCAAGGCACCACATGGCGAAGCCCCAGTGGTGTGACCAATGATTGACAACAAACGTAATATTCCCTTTCCCGATAGGTCACAAGCACCTTTATCTCCTACCTTTCAGAATCTCGGGATCTCCCCCATAAATAGAGATCCTCCCCATATTGAAATTCATTCAGCACCCAACACTTGAACATCCTTTGCTTTTGGATTCCTTACCCTAGAACTCTAGACCAAAAGCCTATCCCCCTAATCCCTGGTCTTTCTTTGTCTTTCAAAGAGACCATCTCCCATCCAAGCCTTACCCTACCTATACAAAGCATTTTTTTACAAAGGAAGAAACTTCTATTCACACTTGTTCTTTGACAAAAAGTTTCTAGGGGGGGTATCAGCCCTGTAGTTAAAAAAAAAAAAAGCAGAAATAACATTTCTTCAAAGGGTATGCAGGCCCCAACAAATGTGAAGATGTAGTATTTAGTGGGCATCCCTAGTCTGGCCATAGACCCTAGCGTTTCCCTTACTAGCCACTTCTTGCCCATCAACCTGCAATGAATCGTCACCACCTTGGTCCTTGGCCGTCTCCACAACCTCAACTGATTGTTGGGCATCAGGAAATGAATCCAATTGATTAATGTCAAAGTTTGGGAAAACCTTTGACAGTTAGACCATACAATCCTTGAAACCCTATAAATAAGCATTAGAAGTAAAGTAGGCCAAGTCCCTTTTGTGCTCGTCTGAAGAGTTATAGTTAGACACCATGTGTAAAGATAATTCTTCAAGTTAGTGCTCCATCGAGCTAAGGGAGGACTTCAACCCCTTCACCAACTCCTCCTTCGCTGAAACCTTGGCCTCAGCCTTCTTATGGTGCTCGTACTCCTCACGAGCTTTACTCTCAACCTTCTCTCACCCTACCTACACTTTAGCCACTTGATGCTTGAGTCGCTCAACCTTCTGTGATAGACACAACTGAATCAAGACCCCCACCTTGTTGTAGAGGCTGACGAAGTAGGAGACCATCTATAGAAAGAAATATAAGTTAGTTCAAACTAGTCAAGATACTATAACAATCGATGAAGTCCAAAATCATACCTTGACCACCTTATCCAACAAGGCATTCCAAACTAAGTTAATGGAGTGTTGGATTCCAGACTGACAATCACCGGGAAGCACCATCCCTATGACGAGTTATTAGCTAATCTCAAATGTGCACAAGGACTCTCCCTCCTTGACATTCCAAGTTGGATCATAGACTAGAAAAGCATTCAGAGGCTCATGATCCAGAGCGTCGAAGGAGTACAGAACAACTTGATGGGATCCACTAGAAGTCCCCTCAGCTCAACGCTCCCTCACTTGCAGCTTCTTGGCAGACAATGGATCTCAGACGCCTTTGACCGGGCACTTCTGCACAAGTGCCTTCTTCTTGGCTGCCTCAGTCTCGGTCCTTGTGTTATTTGTACCTTCCTTTGGATGCCTCCAAGGCATACACTTGGCTGCACTCTTTTTTGCGGTCTTCTTCGACATAGCCATAATTAGCAAGTAACAGTATAGCTTCATGCCGCCCTTCATCTCTGCAACAATGAAGCAGCATCCTATTAGAAAACTGCACCAAAGCTCGGCCAAAGCCATAATTAGCAAGTAATAGGAGTGTCAATACCAAGGGGGGCAGGACTAAGGCAGGCTATCACCAAGGCTTCCTCCCTCACCAAGGGTCTGACGTGAACTATCCTGCTCAGTTGAAGCTGATTCATTGTGGCCTTCTCCTCATCACTACTATGTGGCATGATCCTCTCGACCAGTGTATCTGGGCTTCTCCAAATAGTTCGAAAAGACCAGCCTTTGGGACAAAATATGAAGAAAATTTTCTTCTTCCAATTATGCACAAACGACGGGTTGTCCACCACTTTTCCCTATCGGCCCTAGAAGTACCACAACCCTTAACCATCAAGGCGTTTTCTTAAGGCAAATATGCTTCAAAAAATATTCACTGTTATAGAGAATCCTCGAAGATGAGCCATCACCAAGACAACCACTATCGTCCTAACATTGTTGGTAGCAAGTTGGTTAAGGGTTAACTTGTAATGGTTCAGCAACTCGGGAATTAAGAGGTGCAGAGGAAAGCACACACCAATCTAGTGTTAGGAGTACTATTGGGATCACTCCAATCTGGAAGGGTGTAGGCCTCAGGACTAGAATCAAAAGTCTACACAATTGAACACAAAGCCTTACCAAGAAAAGATTTCTATGAAGAAAAGGACTGAAGAAAATTTTATTAGGAACCGAGGTGGTCTGAGAAACTCCAAGCAAGTGTACTGTGGACAAATGGTGAAACCTCTCCCATCTCCCCCTCTTTTTAAAGGAAAATGGACGACAAAGATTCACTCTATTCGATGGTCATAAGCGAACTGCCTCACCCAACTGTGCCGACGGCCTCCACATGGCATCGACCTTGAGAGACAAAATGATGTAAAGGCCCGTAGTCGGTTTGCCCATCGTCTCCGGTTCAACATATGGCAAACCGATGTGACCATTCAGCCATCTGTCCCAAACATAGCTCTTGAGCAGCCGAAGCAAGTCCCATCCAAGGCATGACACTTTGATCGATGAATCCAGTGTCCATCCCAAATACGGTTATTAGGCACTAGAAACAAGAACCCTTATGAGACATGGTGACTCAACCACAACAACGTTGATCAATTCCACTCGCAATCCTCGAACAGTGAAAAGCTCGACAAAGCTATTGGCAAATTTCATTGGTCGAGGCTGAGGGCTTAGCATAATTCACTCGCAACCCTCAACCTCATCCTTGAGTGTGGGGGTTAAGTAATGTAGGTATATTTGCTAGGCCTACCAAACTCTGACACCTGGCATTGGCTAGGGGTATTTTCAACACAGGAAAATCTCATAAGGGCAATTGAGTAATTCCCGCCCTTAACGATTACGGAGAACTTAATGTGGGCATATATTCTAGGAACATTTATTCTTGAGTCATTAATTAGGGGATCATGGTCGGCCAACACCTGCTTGAGTCCCCCTATGTGACCGCAATCTCCAGGATGGTTACATGTCGTGCATTACTCCTCACCTGGGCAACTCCTACTATAAAAGGGATGCTACAACTAAAGATGCACATACATAGTTGAGCTATCACTTACACTCTTGCAGTGACCTTAGCTTCTTTTGAGCCCTCGCTAACATGACTGTTAGAGTCCTCGACCCTAGGAACACTCCCAAGGCCTCTAATGTCTTTTCACTCTTAGCAGGTGGGACCTACAACCCTCGAACCTTGGAAATTACTATTGGACTTTAATGTCATTAGAGATTAAATTCAATGGGGTTTGATTGATCAATTACATGAAGAAATACACCTGCACAAATATCTATGAAAATAATGTATTCCCTTATTAAAATCAGTTTTCAAATTGTCCTACATTGGAAAATTACGAAACTTGTTTTAAGTTTTTAAATAGGAGCTTACTTATACTCCTTAGAAATATAAAGAACAGAGTATGCAGGCTTGCTACCGTGCAATGTGTGCACATGTGCGATGCAATGATGTGCTTTAGAGGCACACTTTGATGACTTCAACGGTCACAATCCGATCGGGTGTGATCAAGAGACACTATTCAAAGTTAATAGTCATTAACTATTAACTAACTTTTAACAGTCACAATGTTTGAAATTGTGACTATTCAAAGAGCCTTTTCTGAACTATCACCTTCCTTTTCTCCATGGCTCTTTAGAAACTATTTAAGGAAGGTGAATCGAGCAATCGAACATAAGTTTTCAAAAAATCACTTTTGTCTCTCTCAGTTTAATCTGCTATTATCTCACATAAGGTTTCTTTGGAGACTCTTCAACTTTGTTAGTTGTAGATTCTCGCTCAAGACTCTATTGTATCATGTAAACGAATTTGCCTATATCCCAATAGCAAACTCAGTATAAGTGAATTAGATAAATAACATTTTAAAAGCAATGCCTTCAGACACCTCAGAACGCTTCTCCTCAAGATTGTGTGACCCCAATTTTTTCAACAATTGCTCCGCTCCCCTGGCTCCAAACTTGAAAGCATGGACAATTTTACAGTGGAAACGATTCAATGGTGGGTTTTGATATTACTTACACGCGTCAAATTGATGATTCAAGGCAACATTTTCTTTTTTAGCTGAATAATATCTTGGGATATAGACAAAGATGAAAGAGATGAAGATAAAAGAGGATATAAACTTGTGGAGGAAATAAGATAACATGTATTGGCATGAGCTGTATACGAGGAGAGTATCCCTTAATTCTGGGATAACTCTTATCATAATAATTTGTATGTAACTAGGAAATGAAGAACAAGACAGTTTGGGTGTAATTAGGAGAGGTGTGTATATAGCGCATTCGTTGCAAAGGAAAAAAAAAAAAGAAAGAAGAAGAGTTTTTCTCCTTCTACTCAAGTTATCATGGTATCAGAGCATCACGGTCCGTGACAAACTCATCTTCCTGATCGCTGCGAAGTCTTGGTCGCCGGTGGGTGACCGCTGCTACTACCGCTGCAAGTCGAGTGGTTGCTCCAACGTGTGGTTTGTTCATCCTCTACCTAGAACTATCAACTCCACCGCGGTCGCCGATGGTTGGCCGCTAATATTGCCGCTACGAACTCTTGCTGAGTGCAACCCGCCTCCTCTTCACATCAGAACTGTTAATTCCACTGTGATCACCGGTGGTTGGCCGCTTCTACTGCCACTGCAAGTCCGGCAGTTGATCTGCCAGATCTTGTTGTCTCACCGTGGTCGCCGGTGGTTGGCCGCTGATATCGACGCTGCAAATTCTTGCTGAGTGCAACCCGCCTCATCCTCCTGATTGCTGTGAAATCTTGGACTCGCCTGCATCTTCGCAATCTGCAACAACCAAACTGAACATCGCTCTCTAACACTCAGCGTTAGGTACGATTGTCGACTCCCTTCTCGTCGTCTCACCGTGGTCGCCAGTGGTTGGCTGCTGCTACTACCGCTGCAAGTCTAGTGGTCGCTCTGCCAGATCTCGCCATCTCACCATGGTTGCCGGTGGTTGGCTGCTGATATCACCGCTGCAAATTATTGTTGAGTGGTAACCCGCCTCATCCTCCTGATCACTATGAAGTCTTGAACTCGCCTACTTCTTCACAATCTGCAATGACCGAATTGAACATCGCTCTCTAACACTCAGCGTTAGGTGCGATTGTTGACTCCCTTCTACTCCGAGATGCCATTGGCAAGAACACCCTTTGGCAGACACAACCATGTCTGATTCGGAAACCTCAGATCCGTTTGGAGAACAACGGCCCAATCCTACCCTCACTAAACCTACCTACACTGAATTGACCATTAGAATGACTGAGCTCCTGCACAGACTGACCCCGACTACAGAGACCTCCGCCGCTCAGATCGGCTTTAAGTTGGATGGCACCAACTATGCTCTTTGGTCCCAAGTTGTTGAGATGTATATCTCTAGCAGAGACAAATTGGGATATATTAAAGGCAAACTTCCTCAACCTCCATAGATTGACCCAAGCTTTCGAAGGTGGCACATCGACAACGCTATTGTCAAGGGATGGTTAATTAACTCCATGGATGTATCCTTGATTGGTAACTTTATTTGATTCCCTACAGCAAAGATGGTGTGGGATTTTGTTGCTACTACGTACTTTGATGGCAGTGATACCTCACAAGTATACGATCTCCAGCGCCATGTGACCTGCTTGCACCAGTCTGGAGGGTCTCTTGAAAAGTATTATAATGATCTCCAAGGTTTGTGGCGAGAAATTGATTTTCACCATCCAAATCCGATGGAGTGTGCGGTGGATATTCAATGGTACAATACTCTTCTTCAAGAAGAGAGAGTGTACATCTTCTTGGATGGCCTTGATGACAGACTAGACAAGATTCATGCAGATGTACTCCAAATGCATCCATTTCCCACTATTGAACAAGCATACACACATGTTCATTGAGATGCTATCCGAAAAAAGGGTTATGATCACTGGTAACAATATAGAAACTCCAGGAGCTATTTTGGCCTCTAGAAGTGTTAAAACTGGGCAACTTATGCCCTCCTCAATGGGTTCTCTACCTTCAAGCAACGAAAAATCTGATACGTCCTCTAAATCTCGAACATCTTCTGGTGGAATGAAGTGTTCTCATTGTGGTAACTCAAAGCATACCCGGGAGAATTGCTTCAAGCTACATGGCTATCCCGACTGCTGACATGAACTCCAAGCCCGAAAACATCAAGACAAGGCCGAAACTAGTGGTAAGGCTGCAACGGTTACAACAAAATCTCAACTCTCACCACAGGGAGACGTACGCCTCTCGGATTCAGGTAACAATCTTCCCAACAAAACTATTGATGCATGGATACTTGACTCAGGGCTACTGACCACATGACCTATGATGCTACTGATTTTTCAAAGACTTCACCACCAAGACGGAGTACAATTGCTAATGCCAATGGGGCTATCTCTGAAGTCACAGGAGCAGGACTATGACCTTGTCACCTGCAATATCCTTGAAGAACACCTTGCTTGGTCCCTCTCTCTCTGATAAATTATTGTCTGTTAGCCAAATCTCCTCTGATCTAAATTATGTTGTGCTTATTTATCCTACTTTTTGTCTTCTTCAGGATATTCTCACCAAGGATATAATTGGGCGTGGTACTAGGAGGGGGGTCTCTACTACATGGATGATCTCGGCACAGGTCAAGCACATCATGCACAGCATCAAAGTAACACCAAAGAACAACAGATTTGGATGTGGCATCACCGGTTAGGACATCCATCATTCGGTTACATGAAACACTTATTTCCAGAGTTATTTATAGATATACAGCCTCATGATTTTCAGTGTAACACTTGCATCTTAGCTAAGAGTCATAGAACTATTTATCCCTTAAGTATGAATAAGAGTAGAGTTCCATTTGCTTTGATTCACTCGGATGTGTGGGGGCCATCCCCGGTAACTATAGTGTCTGGATTTTGCTGGTTTGTAATCTTTGTTGATGACTGCACTCGCATGACATGGTTATATCTGCTGAAACATAAAGATGAAGTGTTGACTGTATTTCAAACTTTCCATATGATGGTAAAGACTCAGTTCACATCACAGATCCAGGTACTCAGGTCTGATAATGGCGGGGAATACATGAACCAATGGTTCCAAGATTATTTCCAGATTCATGGGTTACTTCATGAGACTTCATGCCCACAAACTCCACAGCAAAATGGCATTGTTGAGAGCAAGAACTGGCACATACTCGAAACTGCCCATACTATGTTACTTGGAGCACATGTACCCAACCGACATTGGGCTGATGCTGTTGCTACCGCCGTGCACCTCCTTAACCGAATGCCATCATGGGTTTTATAGTTTAAAACACCATTACAAGTTCTTTTATCACATGTCTCCTTGCCATCCATTTTGATGATTCCACCTCAAGTTTTTGGCTGTATAGCTTTTGTGCATCTACATAAAAATCAACGCACAAAACTAGATCCACGAGCAGCTAGATGCTTATTTTTGGGGTATGCGCTACACCAGAAGGGGTATCGGTGCTGACCCAGTCACCCACCGCACCTATGTTACCATGGATGTTACCTTTCGAGAATCAGAAACATTCTACTCTCCTTCCAAAACCAATTCTTCTCTTCAGGCGGAGAGTCAAAGTGAAGAACATAACTGGTTTTTTCCCGACTGGCTGAATACGAGTGCTTCAATAGAGATGGTGGTCAATGAAGCAACTGGGGCACTAGAGATATCTACAGAGACCCCAACGTCTACACCACCTCTCCCATAGATGACATAGAGACCACTACCTCCCCAGTACCGGAAGACCCATCTCCTGAGGATATCCCAGAAGCCATCCCTGAGGTAATCTCTCCTACCACACCTTCAAGCCCTAATGATATGAATACTTCGGTTGATTACACTTTACCTTTCAGGCATAATCGTGGCAAACCACCAAATAGATATTCTCCAGATGTCGAGGATCGGAGGTCAAAGTATCCAATTGCCAATTATGTATCAACATGGAGACTCTCCAAACCTCTAAAAACATTTGTGCAAGAATTGTCCTCAAATCATATCCCTGCTAGTATTCAAGAAGCATTGACAAGCCCGAAATGGACTCAGGCCATACAAGAAGAGATGGAGGCACTATTGAAGAACAAAACATGGACTCTGGTTACCTTGCCCGAAGGGAAAAGACCTATAGGGTGTTAGTGGGCATTTTCCATTAAATATAAGGCGGATGGGACAATCGAGAGATACAAAGCGAGACTAGATGCAAAAGGTTATACCTAGGCACAGGGCGTAGATTATCAAGAGACCTTCTCACTAGTGGCCAAGTTGAATATGGTCAGAGTTTTATTATCTCTTGCAGCAAACCTTGATTGGCCACTGCACCAGTTCGATGTAAAAAACGCCTTCCTCCATGGTGATCTTGAAGAGGAGGTATACATGGACATCCCACTTGGTTATACAGCAAATTCCAAGAACCAAGTTGTGTGTAAGCTACAGCGAGCACTATATGGACTGAAACAATCACCGCGGGCATGGTTTGGGCGGTTTAGTCTCGCGATGAGGAAATATGGCTTCCAACAAAGCAATTCAGACCATAAACTATTTTTGAAGCACTAACGAGGGAGGGTGATAGCTCTAATCATATATGTGGATGATATGATTATCACAGGGAATGATTCAGGAGAAATAACAATACTACAAAAGCAATTGGCAACTGAGTTTGAAATGAAGAACTTAGGCGGGCTCAAGTATTTTCTAGGAATTGAAGTTGCTAGATCAAGGGAAGGTATATTTCTGTCTCAACGGAAATACACATTGGATTTGCTCTCTGAAGTGGGACTGTTAGAGTGCAAGCCGACAGACACACCAATTGTTCAAAACCATAAACATGGAGAATACCCAAACCAAGTACCTACCAGTAAGGAGAGATATCAAACGCTGGTTGATAAACTTATTTACCTCTCACACACTCGTCCAAACATCGCCTATGCTGTCAGCATAGTAAGTCAGTTCATGCATTGCCCAAGCGAAGATCACATGAATGCTGTAATGCGAATTCTACGATACTTGAAGTCCTCTCTTGGAAAAGGACTTATGTTCTCAAAAAATAATCATCTAAAGATAGAAGGCTATACAGAAGCAGATTGGGCCAGAAATATCTTAGATAGAAAATCCACCTCGGGGTACTTTTCGTTTGTCGGTGGGAACCTGGTCATGTGGAGGAGTAAAAAACAAAAGGTGGTGGCCCTATCAAGTGCTGAAGCTGAGTTTCGAGGAATGGCTAAAGGGCTTTGCGAGTTACTCTGGCTTAGAAGCTTGATGACTGAAATTGGTTTCCCCCCAACCTCTGAGATGAACCTATTCTGTGATAACAAGACTGCCATAGACATTTCTCAGAATCCCGTCCAACATGATCGAACAAAGCATGTGGAAGTGGACCGGCATTTTATCAAACAAAATATCAAAGACAAAATCATTTGATTTCCCTTTGTCAAGTTTGAAGACCAGCTGGCGGATATACTTACAAAAGTTGTATCCAGTAAAAACTTCTACAGGTCACTTGGCAAGTTGGGCATCCAAGATTTGTACGTGCCAACGTAAGGGGGAGTATTGGCGTGAGCTGTAAACGAGGAGAGTATCCCTTAATTCTGTGATAACTCTTATCATAATAATTTGTATGTAACTAGGAAAGGAAGAACAAGACAGTTTGGGTGGAACTAGGAGAGGTGTGTATATAGCTCATTCGTTGCAAATGAAAAAAAATAAGAAAGAAGAAGAGTTTTTCTCCTTCTACTCGAGTTATCAACATGTTTTACATTTTACGTCAGATGATAGGATTGAAAGAAAATAATTGTTTTACCCTTTTAAGCATTAATGAGAAAACATTGCTATATCTCATGGTCATGGCCCGTAGTTTCGGTTGTTTATAAGAAAGAGAAACAAAAGCTACCGCTAAAATAAATAGAATTTCATGAATCATAATTTTCTCTACAATTTTCTACCAAGTGTTCATACAATTTTTGCCTCTAAATGTGTCTATCCGAACACCATGCACCATCGCCAAACTGAGAAAATCTAGAGAAAGGATTGAGCTTGAGCGAAGTGAAGTGAAGTAAGAGTAGGGAAACCATGGCATCCGCTTCTTCATTTCAACTTATGATTCTTGTCATACAATGTTTAGCAGCTCTGAGTGTTTCACATGCTACCAGTGTCCATTTCTTCCCTCATGCGCAACTGGTGAGTAGAGATGATGACCCAGAATTAATCATTCGTTAATTCGTTTCTTTAATTGTTTGCACTAATTGTGACAGTTGTGTATTGATATTTGTTTTGTTAATTATTAGTGGGCAGGGTCGTTTTGTTCGTCAGAAAAAGGTTGTTGCTTCCCAAACACAGGAATGGTTTCGCAGGAATTCACTGTGCATGGCCTCTTTCCATGCTCCAGTAGTGGGACCAGACTGATGAACTGTGATCGAGGCAACTCTTTAGATCTGTCGCAGGTATGTATTTTCTTCTTCCTATCTTCTCATCAAGAGCTACGTCGTACAAACTTGTTTATTAATTTCCCGGCTATATATATGATGAAATCGATCGATATCTCCTTTTCATGGTGTAGATAACAGGCCTGCTTCACACAATGCAACGCAAATGGCCGTCGTATTCATGTCCAAGCAGCGACAGCACACCGTTCTGGGCTCACGAGTGGTCCAAGCATGGCACCTGCTCACTCTCTGTCTTCGATGGCCAATACTATTACTTTAAAGCAGGTCTCGACTTGAAGGACACAGTGAATATCCTCCAGATCCTCAAACAGAAAGGTGATATTATATTGTTGCAGGCATGAAGATAAATTCAAGTTTCTTAATTATCACTTATATATGTAAGCAATAATAATGAAGCAGGGATTAACCCCGATGGGCAGTACTACAGCTCGGAGAGAATCACACGAGTCCTTCAGATAGCAACTGGAGTAACTCCTGCACTTGACTGCACTGTTGATAAGTTTGGCAAATATCAGCTCTACCAAGTTATGTTTTGCGTGGATAAATCTGGGTCTGAATTCATGGATTGCCCCGCCTACCCTGAGCCCACCTGTCCTTCGATCATTAGGTTTCCACCTTTCAGAGGATCAGCCGCTGAATCGTTCCTAGATCCTAAACTGTTGCTTTTATTTACTCTAGCTATTATATAATTCACCGTTTTACTGGTGAAAGTGAAATGTAGCTCGATTAATAAAATATGGATATGATCCATGTGATGTATCTCTATGTTGCATGCCTATCAAAAAGAAAGAGAGATCTATTTCCATATTTGTGCAGTACTGTTTTGGCCTTTGGGTTTATGAAAAACCAATAACTGTATTGCTTTAGGTAGGTAGAGCTTTTAGCCTTTTAGGTTCATCATTTCGTGGTAAAGATGATCAATCCAGTTGCTTTCTCTCCAATAAATCTAAACGAGGAACAAATAGTCTAATAAATATATATATATATATATATATATATATATATATATATATATATTGGATGGTCTATGTCAGCATGTTTTCATGTTTCTCCATTTTTTTGTATTTTGTATTTTTTTTGTTTTAAAAATGAAAAGTAGTAATTATTTCTTATTTTCTTTTGCCTTAGGTTCATCATTTAAGGTCACAATTAGGGTAAAATCCAAGTTCACAATTTCGACTGACGAATGTCTTGAGAATAAAGACACAACATTGAATAACTCCCATCTAAATCTCTATAACTTACAGTAAGTAGAACTTTTAAAGGGGGTCGGGTCTAGTAGGCACAAAAAAATAACCACGTTAAATTAGCACTTGATAAATATTTTGACAACTGTCAAAAGTGGATATTAATTTTTTTCAAGGATAGGCTGGGGTTATTTTAAGGGACAGGTGTCAAAAAAAATTCTAAGTGCTAATTGACTATGCTTACAACGGTGTGATTACCTAATCCGAACTGCTTTTAAGCATCTTTCCCTAGTATTATTTTATGATTACTTTCTAACCAAATAAAAGAAAATTTTCAAGCCATAATTAAGTGCAAATACACCAACCGAGTGGTGAATTGGTTGGCACGTAAGTGGGTAAGCCCCAGAAGACATGCAGTTTCGAGCCTTGTTACTAATGGCTCCAAATCCTTCTTTGGGAAGAGTATAATGTTGCTAGATAAAAAGTGCAGTAGGGCAAAAAGGCCAGTAATCAATACCAAAAAAAAAATTAAGTTCAAGTACAATATTATCATAAAGTCCTATAATCCCAACGAGCTGATTTTTGGGCAAGCTGACTTTCCAGGTAGCACCCATTCAATTATGGATTGTGTGATGCCAAATGAGGTAACAGGTTCCTAGGGGTGTTCACTATATGGTTCAAACTGTAAAACCGAATTGAATCAAACTGAATTTATAGTTTGGTTCGGTTTATACCTATAAACGGTTTGATTCAGTTTGAGAATTTTCTAAATTGTGGTTTATGGTTTTGGTTTGGTTTATTGAATTTTATAAACGAATGAAATAGTAAACCAAAATTTTATATACATATATATAATATAATATGAATATTTGATATATAAACATTATACATAATATATCTAAATGAAAGGCGTAAAATTATAAATATATAATAAACTCTTTATTTTATAATAAAAAAATAATAAAAGTTTTATGTTTTAATTTTTAAAGGATCTATTTGGGCTTTCTAATTGGGTTAAGTCCAAAAGAACCATAGAATGGTCCAAAGTCCCTAAACCGAATTAGAAACCGCACTAAACCAAAATAAAATGGTTTGGCTCAGTTTAAAAATTTCTCAAATCGTAATTTACTGGTTTGGTATGAGATCTCCCAAATAAGGGTCAAAAACCTACATAGAGATAATGACTGGCAGGATAAATTACCTTTTTAGGTTATACACCAACTTTTAGCAAATTTTGGATCCACTACTCACAATTTGTACCCATATCCATACCCATAGAGCACCACCACAATGAATTCAGAACATCTCCCCATGAATGACAAGGGAAATATTCCCAATGTAAAGTGTCATGTCTTGTGGGTAGAGATGCGGGAGCATCTCGTGCGTAGCAGATCCTTTTAGCATGTAAGATTCCTCCTTTAAAGCCCAACCTCCCCTGTAAACAATCCAATTAATATGGACAAATTTAATTGTATTTATACTAGTATAAATGATTTTTGGGCTTCTTAATTATAGAAATTGCCCATCTGTTTTTAAGTTGCCTTCATTTGAAGATGAGGGCAATAATGACAATTTGATCAACTATAGCATTTACTTAGAAATCTTTTAGCATAAGGTGTCCATGCTTTTCAAGTTATCCTTGGTTAACTGGGCAAAAATGTAAACTCAGCTGTTATAATGTTCTCTTTATTATATAGCTGTCATAATGTTTATTTCTTCCTAAAGTGCCTTGGGCGTTTGCAAAATCACTTCTAACCACCAAAAAGATGAAACATATATTAAAAAATTAGTGATAATCTATACTGTATACCCTTATCTTAGAATATAATCCCTCTCTATGTGGGGGCAGAAATCATAATTATTTGGGCTACCACAATAATTTCATTCTAATCTACCTCATTAAGTTCTATATTTAATGCATTAACTCCAATTTCTCACATTAAATATAATATTATACTTTTGGCTTTCACCACTAATGGTTTAACCATTGATGCCATAATTAAATAATAAAAGATTTTAAAATAATAGATATAAACATGAAAGATAATAAAAATGTAAAAATTTTGTACAAAATGTTGACATTTCTCAAATATTATATGTTTATTATATTAAACAAAATGGTTAATCAAATAATATATATATATACACATACACACAAATATATATATATATATATATATATATATACTCAAGAAAATGGTGTATGGAAAGAGCCCTTAGAATTCACAAAATGGAATAGTTCATATCTTGTAATGGCGTTGACCAGCTGATCTATTCTTTATAATGGAAAGTTGTATTTGGGGCATGCCTTGTTGATATCTTTGAAGTCAATACATATCCACCATTTTCCATTAGATTTCTTAACAATGATCATGTTAGATAGCCATTTAGCATAGTGTACCTCTCTAGTGAAGTTGGCATTGAGTAACTTGTCCACTTCCTATCCAATTGCTTTCCATCGCTTTGGTGTAAAGCTCCTCTTCTTTTGCCGAATTAGCTTTCAGCTTGGGTCCACGCTCAACCTATGAGTAATGACCGAGAGGTCAATTGTTAGCATATCGACAGCAGACCAAGCAAATCTGTCAACATTAGCTTTGAGGAAGTTTACTAGTTCGGAAAGTGTGTCTTGAGGAAAGAGAGACCCAACTAGCACTATCTTCTCGGGCTCAACCTCATTTGAGTGACATGTTGAGGTTCTGTCCCTATAGTGATGGGTAGGACTATTCTTCCTTTTGGTCTCATAGCTTTTCCAAAGAATCCAACTAGAGGCACATCAATGGGTTGTAGTTGGTCTGGCGTCAACTACATCTTCTCAAACGCCTCTAGAATAAGACATCAACTAAAGAAACATTGTCTATGAGGATTCTTCTCACTTCATAGTTGACGATTATCATCAAAACCACCAATGCATCGTTGTGGGGTATAGACACACCTCTGAGGTCATCATTTGAAAAGGAGATGAGCACCTCCAGCCTCTACGTCTTTTGTACCCTATAATAAACGTTCAACTGTTGAGCATAGGCTTTTCTAGCCAAGGTAGTCTCTCCCCATAAAGTTGAGCTGTTAGATAGTTTTGTATGCCCTTAGCTTCAATCAGAATGATGTACTTTATGAGTTTAATGTAAATGAATAAAAGTGCATATTTGATTCATGTTCCCTTGGTATGTTTCTATGTAATACCCTTAAACTGGACACTTATTGAGACTCGTGTTAGTTTAGAAAGTTCACAGCCAGTGGGTCGGTCTGGGAGACCTATCCTGACAAGGCTGACACTGTGGTTCCACCAAGTCGGTTGGGGTGGCCTGTCTTAGCTGCCAGGGTGAGACCCTAGGCACTTATAGTGTAGGATTAATTGAATATTTGAACTGGACTAGATTTTCAGTATTGCCCTAGACCTTAGAAATTGATGGGCAAAACTGAAAAGTTACACCTGACCCCTAGACTCGATTATGATACTGCACTAGGTGTCGAATTGGGTTATCTTTGATATACCAATCAGTGAGATCCTTAGCGGGGGTCAAAACTTGGGTATGTTGGGACAGCCTGAAAATTCATCTGAGTGGGTAATCATAGTGACAGGATCAGCCCCTTTGCCGGACGAAGGTAATGACCGGGGATGCACTCTCACTGATTGAAACCAAGACTGCCGGCAACCGATTTCAAACGTTGAGATTTGTTTTGCAAAATATATTTATATGAGATATGAAAGTATATATATTATGGTTTTGAAATGATTTGCAAAATGTTTTAATTCCCGGGATCCATATAAGCAGAGAGTGCAACACTGTTCCTTGTAGCCGAGGGAGAGGTCCTCTATTGTTGGGCAGTGTATAATCATTATGGGCTGAGAGGTTAAGTGTAAGACCATTGAGGATAATACCTGATGAGCTAATCTTGAATCTGCCCACAGTCCCCGGGTGTTACAAGGTGGCTTGGCCCAGGGACCACTTAGGGTAAGTGTTGGGCCCATAGAGCCCATAAGATGGGTTTTAGGGGCTGCACTATCCATAATAGTGTATTCAGCCAGGCCTTGTAACAAAGGCTAGGCTGAACCCATGTGGCTGATGTGTAGATCAATGTTTGGATCCCATGCCATACAAGGAAGCCCAACTGGGCAGCAGTTTTGGAAGGCTAAGTGAGTACATAACCTTAAATGGGCCTTAAGCCCATTTCGAACTGGGCTGATTTGATCAGTCAACTAAAGGGTGAATTCTGAGATGGATCAGATGATAGGGTTGGGCCTAGACCCTATCCACTTAGAGAGTCCAAAATATAAATTAGATTTAGATTTGGAAGCCTCCTAATTAGATTGGAAGATGGCTGATCTGATCTGCAGATAAGATAAGAGTTATCCTTTATCACTTAAGGGGACTTCTAATCCAAATATGATTTGGGTTAGCAACACCTAATGGAATTAGGATCTGGTCCCTTTAAGATTATAAAAGTAGGAGGGGGCAGCAGTCTTTTGACATGCAACCAACACATTCTTGTCTTCAGAGCTGAAATCACAAGAAGAGAGAATTCTGCACCCTGCGAATACTCTCTTGCCGCCTCCTTCCTGCAGCCGCTGCCTCCGGCAGTTCAATCTCCTACTCTCTACAAGTGTAATCAAGATTTGATCTTGGTACCAATCTTTTGGAGAAAAGATTGATTGGAGCTGTATTCACAAGCCATCCTGTTGATTCTTGCGAAGGGTCAAGTTCTTTTGGAAGAACACTGCTGATTCTGCTCCATCCTGCACTATGCCATCTTCAGTGGGAGCAAATTTTGGATCCTTCCTTGGGCATGAACATCTCCATTGGGAGGTACTATTTCTCCGTATCAAGTATAATCCCTCCCTACTCCTTTTGGTTCAGATCTGGTTTAGTTTATGGCTCAAGAATGATCCTTGAAAATATGATTTTCTAAATAGAGAATGCGATTCCCAGTTGAAGGGAGAAAAAAAAATTTGAATTTCGCCCCCCTTATTACGCAATTTTTGGGCGTCCATGTGATGGATATCCTATCCCTTCATGAGCGACCAGCAATAACTTCAATGACCCCCAGTCAAAGTATGATTAGGCTAGGGATCAGTTAGTGATGGTGCAAAAGACAATGTTGGAATATCATCGCCGATGTAGCCTTTCAAATGTCCTTATCAGATGAGGGACTCAATCTTGTTATTGAGATTGTATCAATCTTTGGTATCATGGCTCGTGCTATAATGAAACTTGTAGTATTTCTTGGGATTTCCCCTTCTAGGGTTCCTTTTCAACTTGGCAAGCCACTTCATGTACTCCTGCTTCCCTACTTGCATGAGAATATGAGTTTGGGAAGAGTTCACTGGAGTATACCTGTCATAGGATGGTACCAACAGCTTCTTCTCATTGTTCTTACTATTTGGGTCGTTGTCTAGTCTAACCTTGTCCTTTCTTTTCTTTTTGCTCGGGCTAGCCACTGAGTTTTGTAGGCGCTTAATGGCCTCAGTTTCCTCAACTGCTAAATATTTTTGTACTTTTTTGAGAAATTCCACCATGTTCTTAAGCGGTGTCTTGGAAATACACCAGTTGAGGGGTCACAAGCAGAGGCCACTGATGGCAGTAGCCATAGATACTAAGGTGTCAAGGTCTTTAACCTCGTGTTCCTCCTAGTTTAATCTCTTCATATAAGCGCAAAGGCTCTCCCCAGGCTTTTTCTTGATGGACATCAAGGAGATGATGATCTTCTAGCACCGTCAACTGCTCATAAATTAGGCTAGGAAAAGGTTTGCAAATTGGTCCCAAGAGTTGATGGATTGAAGGGGGAGTGTAGAGTACCCATGAAGGAGCATTAGGGCTCAAAAGCTCTCCAGGTTGTCTTCTGAATCCATGCTTTCATCATAGGTTTCAAGAACAGGCACCTTGAAATTAGGCAAGAGCAGCTCCAAGGTGATGAAGTTAGCAAAAGCCTCCATCCTACTGGGTGAGGCGGGCTAACTGGTGGAGGCATCACCTCTTTCCTCCATTAACTATCTTATCTCATCCTGAATTGTGCTTATTTGCTTCTGGAGGTTTCTGAGGCATTGGTCAATTTGAGGTATGGGGACCATGGCTTTCTCTCGAGACTCTATCACCGAAGAGAAGTCTGCACGACTCCTAGAGAATTCAGATTTGGCTAGGTCCTAGGCTCTACGAGCACGACGATCATTGAGGTGATCATAGGGATCAAAATTTGTTGGGGGAGAGGCGCGGCATCAGCTAGCTCTCGATTTATGAGGGGGGGTTGTAATGGTTGGTGTACCCTCCGTTGTCCCTATTGCGGTTGGAGGCCTTGCAGTTGGCATGACAATCACTATATTCTTCCAGGGTGTCATGGAGATGGTGTTAGATAGTCTTGTATGCCCTTAGCTTCAATCGGATTTGATGTACTTTTATTATTTAGTGGAAATAAATTAAAGTGCATGTTTGATTCATGTTGTTTGGTGTAATTCTGTGTAAGACCCTAAAACTGGACACTTATGGAAACATGTGTTAGTTTTAAATGTTCACAGCCATTGGATAAGTCTGGGGAGATTTATCCTGCCAAGGCTGATACTGATGTGCCACCAAGAGTTGGGATGGCTTGTTTCGGTCATCAGGGTAAGACCCAAGGCACATGCAGTATGGGATTGCTTGAACCCTTGAACCGGACCAAATTTCCAGTATTACCCTAGATCTTGGAGATAGATGGGAAAAACTGAAAAGTTACACCTGACCCCTAGACTCGATTATGACACATCACTAGGTGTCAGATCGGGCTATCTTTGATGTGACAATCGGTGAGATCCTTAGTGGGGGTCAAAACCTGGACATGTTGGGGCAGTCTGAGAAATCATCTGAGTGAGTGGTCATAGTGACAGGATTAGCCCCTTTGTCGGACAATGGTAATGATGGGAAATGCACTCTCTCTGATGGAAACCAAACTGCCGGCAGAATCAAAATGGATGTTCCAACTCCTAGAAGCCTACTTAAGTCCATATATGGATCTGTTGATTTTACATACCATGTGTTCCTGACCAGCAGCAATAAAGCCTTGCGGCTACTGCACGTAGATATCTTCACTAAGATCTCCATTCAGGAACGCGGTTTTTGACATTCATTTGCCAAATCTCGTAGTTATGGTATGCTGCTACAACTAGCAGGATCCTAATGGATTTAAGCATGGCCATGGGCGAAAAGGTTTCCTCATAATCGATGCCTTCTTTCTGAGTATACCCTTTCGCCACCAAGCGAGCTTTGTAGGACTCAATCCTGCCATCGGGGCCCTTCTTCCTCTTGTAGATACATTTGCAACCAATTGCTTTTACCCCGGAGGGCGGGTCCACTAGAGTCCAGACTCCATTGGTCTCCATCGAGTCCATCTCAGCGAAAGGGTATACTCAGAAAGAAGGCATCAATTATGAGGAAACCTTTTCGCCCGTGGCCATGCTTAAATCCATTAGGATCCTGCTAGTTGTAGCAGCATACCATAACTACGAGATTTGGCAAATGGATGTCAAAACTGCGTTCCTGTATGGAGATCTTAGTGAAGATATCTACATGCAGCAGCCGCAAGGCTTTATTGCTGCTGGTCAGGAACACATGGTATGTAAACTCAACAGATCCATATATTGACTTAATTAGGCTTCTAGGAGTTGGAACATCCATTTTGATTCTGCCGTCAAAACGTTTGACTTTGAGCAGAATCCAGATGAGCCCTGTGTTTATAGGAAGTCCAGTGGGGATAATATTACATTTATAGTATTGTACGTGGACGATATACTACTCATTGGGAATGATGTAGGAATGTTGACTTCGGTCAAGGTATGGATGTCACAGCAGTTCTCCATGAAAGATCTTGGAGAAGCTTCATACATACTGGGTCTTCGACTCTATAGAAATAGATCGAAGTGGATAATTGGATTATCCCAGGCTGCTTGCATTGACAAAATTGTCAAAAGGTACAACATGGAAAACTCCAAGAAAGGAAATGTTCCTTTAAGACATGGAGTAACTCTCTCTAAGAAGATGTCTCCCAAGACTTATGAGGAGATTGAGGGCATGAAAGATGTTCCCTATGCCTCATCCGTAAGGAGCATCATGTATGCCATGCTGTGCACTCACCCGGACATAGCTCAGGCGGTGAGTGTGGTAAGCAGATTCCAGGCTAACCCAGGCAGGAGCATTGGACTACTGTGAAGAACATACTTAAATACTTTCGAAGGACAAAAGAGTTTTGTCTAGTATTCGATGGTAATTCACTACAAGTTTTGGGTATACCGATGCCGATTTCCAGTCGGATCGAGATGATAGAAAGTCTATCTGCGTATGTTTTCACGATAGGATCGTGTGCTGTTTGTTGGAAAAGCAGCAAACAGGGGTCCACTACAGACTCCACAACCGAGGCCGAGAACATTGCCGCAAGTGAAGCTGCCAAGGAAGCCGTGTGGATGAAGAAATTCATACACGAATTGGGAGTGATTCCGTCCAACACATCACCCATCCCGTTGTTGTGTGACAACAATGGAGCGATCGCCCAGGCTAAAGAGCCTCGGGCCCACTAGAAGTCAAAGCACATCGAGAGGAAGTACCATGTACTGCGGGAGATCATTGGTAGAGGGGATGTCCTAATTCAGAAGGTAGCATCAGCGGATAATGTGGTAGACCCATTGACTAAGCCACTGACACTGAAAGTGTTTGAGAAACACGTGGAAAGTATGGAACTCTGGCTTGTACCAGGTTGGACCTAAGTGCAAGTGGGAGCTGTTAGACAGTCTTGTATGCCCTTAGCTTCAATCGGATTTGATGTACTTTTGTTATTTAGTGGAAATAAATTAAAGTGCATGTTTGATTCATGTTGTTTGATATAATTCTATGTAAGATCCTAAAACTGGACACTTATAGAAACTTGTGTTAGTTTTAAATGTTCACAGCCATTGGATAAGTCTGGGGAGATTTATCCTGCCAAGGCTGATACTGGTGTGCCACCAAGTGTTGGGATGGTTTGTTTCGGCCATCAGGGTAAGACCCAAGTTACATGCAGTATGGGATTGCTTGAACCCTTGAACCGAACCAGATTTCCAGTATTGCCCTAGACCTTGGAGACAGATGGGCAAAACTGGAAAGTTACACCTGACCCCTACACTCGACTATGACATATCACTAGGTGTTGGATGTCAATCAGTGAGATCCTTAGTGGGGGTCAAAACCTGGACATGTTGGGGCAGTCTGAGAATTCATCTGAGTGAGTGGTCATAGTGACAGGATCAGCCCCTTTGTCAGACAATGGTAATGATCGGGAATGCACTCTCTCTGATGGAAACCAAACTTCCGGCAATTGATTTCAATCGTTGGAATTTTGTTTTGCAAAAATAAGATATATATATATATATGTATATGTACGGTTTCAAAAAGATTTGCAAAATGTTTTAATTCCCGGGATCCATGTAAGTAGAGAGTGCGGCACTGTTCCTTGCAGCCGAGAGAGAGATCTTCTCTTGTCGAGCAGTGCTTGATCATTAAGGGCTGAGAGGTTAAGTGTAAGACCATTTAGGATAATACCTGATGGGCTAATCTTGCACTTGCCCACAGTCCCTGGGTTTTTATAAGATGGTTTGGCCCAGGGACCACTTAATGTAAGTGTTGGGCCCATAGGGTCCATGTGATGGGCCCTTTTAATGTGTGCAGGTCAACCCCAAATCTTCAAGTGTTTTACACTTGGCTTCCTTCTGGTCCAAAGTTCATATGGAGTTTTCAGAACTGATTTGGTTGGAACCCGATTCAGCACGTAGATAGCAGTTTCTAATGCGTATCCCCAAAAGGATGTGGGTAATTGTGAGCGTACGAGAAGCGATCGGACCATGTCCAACAAGGTCCTATTCCTCCTCTCTGAAACACCGTTGAGTTGAGGTGTAGCAGGAGGAGCTAATTGTGACACTAACCCATTGGCCTTTAAGTAGTCCCTGAATTCGTTAGAGAGATACTCGCCACCTCGATCTGATCGAAGTGCCTTAATTTCTCTCCCTAACTGTTTCTCGACTTCCTGTCTGAACTCTTTGAACTTTTCAAATGATTCAGACTTATGTCTCATTAGGTACACATAACCATATCGTGAAAAATCATCTGTAAAGGTTATGAAATACATGTGTTGATTCCGTGTCCTAACACTCAGGGGACCACATACATCAGTATGTATCAGGTCAAATGTGCCTTCAGATCTTTCAGGCTTACCGTCAAATGGCCGCTTAGACATCTTACCTTGAAGGCAAGGTTCACAAGTGGGAAGATTTTCTATGGTTAGAAAATCCAAAGGACCATCCTTTACCAGCCTTGTGATTCGGTCAATACCGATATGGCCAAGTCGGTAATGCCAGAGGCACGTGGGACTTACTGTATCACGATTCCTTTTCTTGGGATTTTCGACCGACGTAGTTTCGGTTAAGTTAGTTTCCAGAGAAGGATGTAGAACATAGAGACCGTTCTCTAGTTCCCCGCATGCGATGAATTTATTATTCCGTTTAACAGTAATCATATTACTAAAATAAACACTATATCCATCAGCACATAGTTTTGAAACAAAAATTAAATTTCTTCTCAAGTTCTGTACATAAAGACAATCTTTAAGTACAAGTATTCATTCTTTAAAAACTAATTTTACGGTTCCTATTGCCGCTGCTGCAACACTTGCAGTTGTTCCCAAGAATAGTGTCACTTCACCTTCACTCAACCATCTGCTAACTTTGAACCCCTGCAGTGAGTTACACGCATGAGTTGAAGCCCCGGAGTTAACACACCAGGACACAGAAGTAACTAACATGTTAGTTTATATGACACAAGTTTCAATGTTACCTTTATTAGATTCCAGGTAGGCAGGACAATTCCTCTTCCAGTGGCCGGTCTGCTTGCAGAAGTGACAGACATCAGATGCCTTGTTCTTCTTCTGCTTCTTAGGTTTGGCAGCCTTCTTCTGAGGCTTCTTTGCCTTTCTCTTTTTCTTGCCCGATTTGTTAGCTTCAGCAAGCATAACCACAGGCTCATCCTTCATGAGTAGATCCTCGGCTCTCTACAACATATTGCTGAGTTCCTGGACGCTGACATTCAGCTTATTCATATTATAGTTCATTGTGAACGCATTGAAGGAAGAGGGCAAAGAATTGAGGATGGCATCCACTTGCGTACCAAGATCTAGCCCAGATCCAAGAGCTTCAAGTTCATTAATGTATCCCATCATCCGAAGACAATGGTCATGAACTTTCTGCCCTTTGGTCATCTGCGCGGTCATGAACAATTTCAAGACCTTCTGTCGAGTAGAACGGTTCTTCTCTTCATACATTGTTCTTAGACTGTCCAATATGTCATTTGCTAGTTTGATCTGATCGAACTGCCTCTGTATTGAGTTGTCTAATGAGGCAATGACAAAGCAGCAGGCTACGGAATTCTTATCCTCCCATTCTTGGTAGTCCTTCCTACAGGCCTCAGAAGCCCTATCACCCAGACGTTCCGGGGCAGGATTTTTCACCACCTTGTCTAACTTTTCGGAAGTTAAGACCAGCATAAGATTTCTGTACCAGTCGGTATAGTTTGGGCCCTTAAGCTTGTTATCATCTAGAAGCTTTGCAAATTGACCGTTTGCCATTTTCTGATAAAATAGCAAAATCATTAGTCCACAACCTTAGTTTGATTCATGTTATCTACATAGATATGACTTTTAATCTATGTTCCATTCCCATTTGTTCATCTCTGAGATTTCCCTCCTTTCTTAGTGACGGAGACGATGAAATGTCTCTGGAAATGTGGGAAATCACATGGGGTGCGTGAAGCCAACTGTTTCAGCTGCATAACCCCACCACCTTTCTGTGACGGATCATATCCACTCATCAAATGAGTTTCCCTTTGGCCTCTATCAGACAAGGTTCAGAGCCGTTTTCAGGTAAACCTTTCTATCCAGTGAGTGCTTACCCATCATATTCAGGTTACGCCAAGGTACCGTGAGAGAGTTCCCATTTTCTGGTGAAGCCCCTCCCACATCGGTCTATGACGCCCCTATCATCTTATGAAACACTGTAATAGATCCAACAACAAATGGATAGCCCAATTTTATGGTGCGTTTCCTCATTACTGATGGACCCATCATTGTGCTAATGACGAAAGGCCTTTAGAGAGTCCATCATATCGGTCTCCCTATCAAATGCATGTTAGACAGTTTTGTATGCCCTTAGCTTCAATCTGATTTGATGTACTTTTGTTATTTAGTGGAAATAAATAAAGTGCATGTTTGATTCACGTTGTTTGGTTTAATTCTGTGTAAAACCCTAAAACTAGACATTTATAGAGACTCATGTTAGTTTTAAATGTTCACAGCCGTTGGATAAGTCTAGGGAGATTTATCCTGCCAAGGCTGATACTGGTGTGCCACCAAGTGTTGGGATGGCCTGTCTCAGCCATCAGGGTAAGACCCGAGGCACATGCAGTATGGGATTACTTGAATCCTTGAACCGGACCAGATTTCCAGTATTGCCCTGGACCTTGGAGATAGATGGGAAAAACTGGAAAGTTACACCTGACCCCTAGACTCGATTATGACATTTCACTAGGTGTTGGATCAGGCTGCCTTTGATATGCCATTCAGTGATATCCTTAGCGGGGATCAAAACCTGGGTATGTTGGGGCAGTTTGAGAATTCATCTGAGTGGGTGATCATAGTGACAGAATCAGCCACTTTGTCGGACAAAGGGTAATGATCGGGAATGCACTCTCTCTGATGGAAACCAAACTGCCGGCAGTTGATTTCAATCGTTGGAATTTTGTTTTGCAAAATTAATATATTTATATATATATATATATGTACGGTTTCAAATTGTTTGCAAATGGTTTTAATTCCCGGGATCCATGTGAGAGGAGAGTGCGGCACTGTTCCTTGCAGCCGAGGGAGAGGTCCTCTCTTGTCGGGCAGTGCTTGATCATTAAGGGCTGAGAGGTTAAGTGTAAGACCATTGAGGATAATACCTGATGGGCTAATCTTGCACCTGCCCACAGTCCCTGGGTTTTTATAAGATGGCTTGGCCCAGGGACCACTTAATGTAAGTGTTGGGCCCATAGGGTCCATATGATGGACTCAAGGGGTTCATTCAGTTTTTTAGTGAATTCGGCTGGGCCTTGTTTTAGGGGTTGGGCCGAACCCATGTGGCTGGTGTGTAGATCATCGCTTGGGTCCCACGCCATACAAAGAAGCCCAACTGGGCAGCAGATTGGAAAGTAATTAGACACTGAACACTTAATGGGCCAAAAGCCCATTTCGAGGTGGGCTGATATGATCACCCATCCATGGGGCGAATTTGAGATTAAAGTTAGTAAAAGGATTGGGATAACTCCTAAAAAGGAGGTTTCTTAATCAAGAAGAAAGGAGGAGATTTCGAACCACCTTGAATAGGTATAGGATATCTCCTGCGAATTCATATCAGAATTCATACTCTCCAAAAAAAGAGAAAAAGTAGTTCAGCCTTTTTCATTTTGGAGATCTCCTCCTGCCGCCGCCATCTGCCATTGCAAGATTAGATCTTTGCAGAAAAGAAAGTCAAGAAATCTGTTCTTGACATCAGTCTTGCAAGAAAGACTGAAAAAGATTCAGTGTTTAGTACTTCCAGAGGATTCTTGTGAAGGATCCAGTGTGTAGGACGCACCCTGCTGGTTCTGTTCCATTCACAGCTGTGTCATCTTCAGCAGGAACGGATCTTGGAGTATTCTTTGGGCGTGAACACCAACTTTGGGAGATACTGCTTCTCCGGATCAGGTATATTCCTCCCATTTATCTTTTGGTACAGATCTGGTTTGATTATGGTTCAAGTAGGATCCTTGAATATTGTATTCTAAATTTAGGGAATATGATTCCCAATGAGAGAAGGTAGGAAATTTTTGAAATTCGCCCACCCATTCCGCAACCTTTATGGCGTCCATTAGATGGATCCTTCCATTCTTTCAATGCATTCATATTTGTTGGAGGGAACAAAATTACACCCTAGTTTTAATTTAGGTCAAACCAGAGTGGCTCCCACTGACTTTCATAAAGTCAAATTTCTGGTGGGCCTTAATCGGCTAGGGGTTCCGTACGCATCCCTTTTCAGGGTTGTGGGGCCCACCAAGCAAAGAGGGGTCATCCAATGACTTTGAAGGACACCATGGCAATGATGTGCTTTCAGCCATGGTGTGCGCAAGAGCCACTAATGAGTCTTCATGGGCCAAGTACTTATGGCCCATGGTCGCAGCACATCAAACATCCAAACATCACATGTAAAGGAGGAATTGATCCAATCAATTAACTGTTGTAATGCCCATTGAATAGCCCATTTAAAAACTAAGTCATTAACAATTAATATCTACTAGGTGTATGGGCTGAATCGTAGATAGCAGTTCGGCCCATACAGCTTATCTCACAGTAATGGGCCTTTTGCAGTTTTAACCCTTTAAAACTGGGCTTTACAAGTGGGCTGAATTAATCCCTGTAATTGAACATTAGATTTGGAACAGCAAGTGTGAGAAATACAGACTGAAAAACAGTCCCTATCGAACCCCAGATTCGGTCCAAACAGTTTTGGTCCAATCTAGTCCGAGAGGATCCAAAACTGATTTTCAATTCAAGAATTAATTCATGAAAGATCTGAAATTAATAATTTTGATTTCAAACAATCACAAATCAAACTATGGACTGTTCACACCACCTGCAAAACAGAGGTTAATCACAAGGGTTGCAGTTTCACAAACTGCAAATCGCAAAAAGCGATTTCTCCAACTGCAAATCTCCAGTGCCGCCTTCTTCTTCCTTCTTCTTTAATCAAGAAAAATAACAGAAATCCTATTTCTATTAATTACATTCTTGATCAAATCCTATACATTCAGTCTAAAAATATTACAAACCGAATTAAATGAAATAAATGAATAGAAAGAAAAAGGGTGCGCAGACTATTTGCGCCAAATATGCACTGCGATCTCTAGGTTCGAACAGTCCATTAAATCAAAATAAATAAAGAACAATTCTAAATAAATTTTGGATTTGATAAAAATTAATTTCAGATCAATCGCCCTTAACAAGAAACAGTTTCTTGAAATAAAGAAAACAATCTGCGCAAATCTTGAAAGAACACCTTCTATCCATCTGCGCAGGGTCAGATCTGATTTTCTTTTGGTTCAAGATTCGAACCTGTGGCTCTGATACCACTGAAAGAAAGGTAGGATCCATCTAATGGATGCCATAAAGGTTGTGGAATGGGTGGGCGAATTTCAAAAATTTCCTACCTTCTCCCAACTGGGAATCATATTCCCTAAATTTAGAATACAATATTCAAGAATCCTACTTGAACCATAATCAAACCAGATCTGTACCAAAAGATAAATGGGAGGAATATACCTGATCCGGAGAAGCAGTATCTCCCAAGGTTGGTGTTCACGCCCAAAGAATGCTCCAAGATCCGTTCCTGCTGAAGATGACACAGCTGTGGATGGAACAGAACCAGTAGGGTGCATCCTACACACTGGATCCTTCACAAGAATCCTCTGGAAACACTAAACACTGAATCCTTTTAGTCATTGTTGCAAGACTAATGTCAAGAACAGATTTCTTGACTTTCTTTTCTGCAAAGATCTAATCTTGCAAAAGGAGATGGCGGCGGCAGGAGGAGAACTCTAAAGGTGAAAAGGCTGAACTGCCTTTTTTCTTTTTCTGGAGTATGAAAATGAGATCCTATCTCAATTCGCAGGAGATATCCTATATCTCTTCAAGGTGGTTCAAAATCTGATATTTCTCTTTTTTTTTTTGGGTTTCTCCTCCTTTCTTCTTGATTAAGAATCCTCCTAATTAGGAGTTATCCCAATCCAAATCAGTATTTGGATAGGGGATAATCTTAATCCTATCTGCAGAACCAGCAGGGTGCGTCCTACACACTGGATCCTTCACAAGAATCCTCTGGAAGTACTAAACACTGAATCTTTTTCAGTCTTTCTTGCAAGACTGATGTCAAGAACAGATTTCTTGACTTTCTTTTCTGCAAAGATCTAATCTTGCAATGGCAGATGGCGGCGGCAGGAGGAGATCTCCAAATCGAAAAAGGCTGAACTGCTTTTTCTCTTTTCTGGAGAGTATGAGATCTGATCTCAATTCGTAGGAACCTTTCTTGCGATTTTTCTTGGTTCGAAATCTGCTGTAATTCTCTCTATCTTGGTTCATTTTTCTCCTCCTTTCTTCTTGATTAAGAAACCTCCTTATTAGGAGTTATCCCAATCCAAATCAGTATTTGGATAGGGGATAATCTTAATCCTTTCTGCAGATAGAGTTAGCTTACTCCTGATCTTATCAGGAGGTTACCAGATTCAAATCTAATTTGAATTTGGTCTCCAAGAGTGGATAAGGCTAAAGGCCCAATCCTTTTACTAACATTAATCTTAGATTCGCCCCAAGGATGGGTGATCATATCAGCCCACCTCAAAATGGGCTTCTGGCCCATTAAGTGTTCAGTGTCTAATTACTTTCCAATCTGTTGCCCAGTTGGGCTTCTTTGTATGGCGTGGGACCCAAGCATTGATCTACACACCAGCCACATGGGTTCGGCCCAGCCTTTAATACAAGACCCAGCCGAATTCACTGAAAAACTGAATAAACCCCTTGAGTCCATCATATGGACCCTATGGGACCAACACTTACATTAAGTGGTCCCTGGGCCAAGCCATCTTATAAAAACCCAGGGAATATGGGTGGGTGCAAGATTAGCCCATCAGGCATTATCCTCAATGGTCTTACACTTAACCTCTCAGCCCTTAATGATCAAGCACTACCCGACAAGAGAGGACCTCTCCCTCGGCTGCAAGGAACAGTGCCGCACTCTCTTCTCACATGGATCCCGGGAATTAAAACCATTTGCAAACAATTTGAAACCGTACATATATATATATAAATATATTAATTTTGCAAAACAAAATTCCAACGATTGAAATCAACTGCCGGCAGTTTGGTTTCCATCAGAGAGAGTGCATTCCCGATCATTACCCTTTGTCCGACAAAGTGGCTGATTCTGTCACCATGATCACCCACTCAGATGAATTCTCAAACTGCCCCAACATACCCAGGTTTTGATCCCCGCTAAGGATCTCACTGAATGGCATATCAAAGGCAGCCTGATCCAACACCTAGTGAAGTGTCATAATCAAGTCTAGGGGTCAGGTGTAACTTTCCAGTTTTTCCCATCTATCTCCAAGGTCCAGGGCAAGACTGGAAATCTGGTCTGGTTCAAGGATTCAAGTAATCCCATACTACATGTGCCTCGGGTCTTACCCTGGTGGCTGAGACAGGCCATCCCAACACTTGGTGGCACACCAGTATCAGCCTTGGCAGGATAAATCTCCCCAGACTTATCCAACGGCTGTGAACATTTAAAACTAACACGAGTCTCTATAAATGTCCAATTTTAGGGTTTTACACAGAATTAAACCAAACAACATGAATCAAACATACCCTTTATTTATTTCCACTAAATAACAAAACTACATCAAATCAGATTGAAGCTAAGGGCATACAAAAACTGTCTAACAGACATAGCTTAGGTTAAGGCAGAATCAACAAGTAGTTCTTCACCAAGAACTTGTGATTCTTCAGCAAGTATCGAATGGGATAATGAGCACAACTTCTAAATTGTTTCTTTTGGCAAGAAACAACATCAAGATCGAATCTTGATCAAATCAAAGAGCTGGAGATCAAACAGGGTAGGGCAGCAAGAGGAGGAAGAAGAAGCACTGAAGGCAAGATCAGTCTAACAAGTTGTCTTCTTTATGTACTGAGTGATTGTGTCTTCAAGGTTCGCCCTGCTCTCTTATTTATAGCCTTAAAGAGACAACTTCCTAATCTCATTAGGAGTTTCCTGATCTAAATCTTTATTTGGATCTGGACTCTTTAAGTGATAAGGATAATCCCTTATCTTATTTGCAGATAAAGATCAACCTTCCTAATCGAATTAGGAGTTCCTTGATCCAAATCTTTATTTGGATCTGGACTCTTTAAGTGTTTGACAGTGTATGCCCTTAGCTCCAATCAGATTGATGTACATCATGACATTTATCGTAAATGAATAAAATACATATTTAATTCATGTTATAGTGGTGTGTTTTTGCGTAATACCCTTAAACTGGACACTTATGAGACTCGTGTTAGTTTAGAATGTTCACTGTTGTTGGATAAGTTTGGGGAGATTTATCCTATTAAGGCTGACATTGATTTGCTGCCAAGTGTTGGAGTGGGCTATCTAATGCTACCAGTGTGAGACCAAAGGTACATACAGTGTAGGTTTACTTGAAACCCTGAACTGGACCAGATTTCCAGTATTGCCCTAGACCTTGGTGATTAGTGGAAAAAACTAGAAAGTTAAACCTAACCCCTAGACTCGATTATAATAGTACACTAGGTGTCGATTTGGATTGTCTTTGATATGCCAATCAGTGAGATCCTTAGCGGGGGTCAAAACCTGGGTATGTTGGGATAGTCCGAGAATTCATCTGAATGGGTGATCATAGTGATAGGATCAGCCCCTTTACTGGACAAAGGTAATGATCGGGGATGCACTCTCTCTGATGTAAACCAAGACTGCCGGCAGCCAATTTCAATCGTTGAAAATTGTTTTGCAAAATATATTTATATACGGATATACATATATATACATTGTGGTTTCAAAATGTTTGCAAAATGTTTGAATTCTCGGGATCCATGTGACTAGAGAGTGCAATACCGTTCCTTGCAGCCAAGGGAGAGGTCCTCTCTTGTTGGGCAGTGTTTGATCATTATGGGCTGAGAGGTTAAGTGTAAGGCCATTAAGGGTTATACCTAATGGGCTAATCTTGCATCTACCCCTAGTCCCTGGGTTTTTGTAGGGTAGGTTGGCCCAAGGACCACTTAGTGTAAGTGTTGGGCCCATTAGGAGTCCATGTGATGGGCTTCAAGGGGTTCACTATCTAGGATTAAATCAACAGATAGGATAGGGTCTTACCCAATCCACTCAGAGAGTCTAGATCTAAATACATATTTGGATCGAGAAACCTCCTAATGAGATTAGGAGAGAATTGATCTAATCTGCAAATAAGATAAGGTCTTATCCTTATCTCTTAATGAGAACTCCTTATCCAAATACAAATTTGGATTAGGAAACTCCTAATGAGATTAGGAGCTCTCTTTAAGGTTATAAAAGGAGGAGGGGGCGAACCATTCAGCCCATCCAAGAAACATCCAAGAATCAGTGATCAGATCTCAGATCACCAAGAGAGAACATAGCTATGCCATCTTCTGCTCTTGCGTTCTCCTCCAGCTGCTGCCAAACTACTAGTTCGATCTCCATTGTAGGAGCGATCAAGAAGAGTCTTGATATCAGTCTTTGGAGAAAGGCTGATCAGAAGTCATGCTCACTACTTCCATTGAATTCTTGTTGAAGAATTTGGTTCGTTGGACGGACCCTACTAATTCTGCTCATACTTTCACTGTGTCATCTTCAGTGGGAGTAGTCTTTGGAGTTTTTTTTTTTAGTGTGAACACCTTCATTGGGAGATACTGCATCTTCTGAAGGGATGAGAGATCCATCCCATGGACGCCCAAAGATTGCGGAATAAGGGGCGAATTTCAAAAATTTTCTCTCCCTTCAACCGGGAATCACATTCCCTATTTAGAAAATCATATTTTCAAGAATCATTCTTGAACCTTAAACTGAACCAGATCTGAACCAAAAGGAATAGGAGAGAATTATACCTAATACGGAGAAGTAATATCTCCCAACGAAGGTGTTCACGCCCAAGGAAGGATCCAAAGATTGCTCCCATTGAACATGACGCAGTGCAGGATGGAGCAGAATCAGCAGTGTTCTTCCCCAAGAACTCTATCCTTCACAAGAATCAGTAGAATGGTACGTGAGCACAGCTTCCTTTTAATCCTTTCTCAAAGAACTGATGTCAAGATCCAATCTTGACTTCTCCCACAACTGGAGATCGAACTGGCAAACAGGGCAGCAAGAACAGGGAGGCGGCAATAGAGTATTCGCAGGGTGCAGAATTCTCTCTTCTTGATTTCAACACTAAAGAGGATATGATGTATCTCTTCTAAAGGCTGCCGCCCCCTCCTTCTTTTTGTTAACTTAAAAGATCAGCTCCTAATCCCATTAGAAGCTGCTTATCCAAATCATATTTGGATCAGCCTTCTATTCTAATGATAAGGATAAACCCTTATCTTATCTGCAGATTAGATTAGCTTTCTCCTAATCCCATTAGGAGATTTCTAGATCTGAATCACATTCAGATCTAGACTCTCTGAGTGGATAGGATTAAGACCCTATCCTATCTGCTAATCCATCTCAGAATTCGCCCCTTTAATTAACTAAATAAATAGCCCAGTTCAAAATGGGCTTTAGGCCCATTAAGCTTATGTGCTCACTTAACCTTCCTAACTGCTGCCCAGTTGGACTTCCTTGTATGGAGTGGGACCCAAGCATTGATCTACACATCAGCCACATGGTTTTGACCCAGCCTTTGTTACAAGGCCTGGTTGAATACACTGTTAAAGACAGTGCACCCCCTGAAACCCATCGAATGGGCTCTATGGGCCCAACACTTACCCTAAGTGGTCCCTGGGCCAAGCCACCTTGTAACACCCAGGGACTATGGGCAGATGCAAGATTAGCCCATCAGGTATTATCCTCAATGGTCTTACACTTAACCTCTCAGCCCTTAATGATCATACACTGCCCGACAAGAGAGGACCTCTCCCTCGGCTGCAAGGAACAGTGTTGCACTCTCCACTTATATGGATCCTGTGAATTAAAACTTTTTTGCAAACATTTTAGAAACCATTATATATATACTTTTATATCTCATATAAAATATACTTTGCAAAACAAATCTCAACGGTTGAAATTGGCTGCTGGCAGTCTTGGTTTCCAACAGTGAGAGTGCATCCCTGATCATTACCTTTGTCCGACAAAGGGGCTGATCCTGTCACTATGATCAGCCACTTAGATGAATTCTCGGATTGTCCCAACATACCCAGGTTTTGACCCCTGCTAAGGATCTCACTAATTGGTACATCAAAGACAACCCGATCCGACACCTAGTGCAGTATGATAATCGAGTCTAGGGGTCGGGTGTAACTTTCCAATTTTCCCCATCAATCTCCAAGGTCCAGGGCAATACTAGAAATCTGCTCCAGTTCAAAAATTCAGTTAAACCCACACTGTATGTGCCTAGGGTCTCACAACGGTAGCTGAGACAAGCCACCCCAACCGACTTGGTAGCACCACAGTGTCAGCCTTGTCAAGATAGGTCTCCCCAGACCGACCCACTGGTTGTGAACATTCTAAACTAACACGAGTCTCAATAAGTGTCCAGTTTAAGGGTATTACACAGAAACATACCAAGGAAACAAGAATCAAATAACATGAATCAAACATGCACTTTAATTTATTTCCACTAAATAATAAAAGTACATCAAATCCGATTGAAGCTAAGGGCATACAAGGCTGTCTAACAATTTGGTGTTCAAGGTTTCTAGAGGGTTCTTGTGAAGAATCCAGTGTGTAGGACGCACCCTGCTGGTTCCGTTCCATCCACAGCTGTGTCATCTTCAGCAGGAGCGGATCTTGGTTACTTTTTTGGGCGTGAACACCAACTTTTGGAGATATTATTTCTCCGGATTAGGTATAATCATTCCTGTTTCCTTTTGGTTCAGATCTGGTTTGTTTATGGTTCAAGTAGGATCTTTGAATAAAGTATTCTAAATTCAAGGAATATGATTCCTAGTTGGAAGAAGGTAGGAAATTTTTTTTGAAATTTGCCCCCCATTCCGCACCCTTCTTGGCGTCCATTAGATGGATCCTACCATTCTTTTAGATGGGAGTTGTGGTGGTTTCCATCTCGGATGGGTGGAAGCCAAGATGTGTTGGACTGGTGCTTTCTTGCCCAACGACTACTACTACCAGACTCCACGGGATCTTCTAAAATGCACCCGCCTAAGTGTTGGCTCACCGCAATGTGGGCAGATTTCCTACCCTGTTGTTCCCATTCCCTGAAAGGAAACATTATGTGGGAGGCCTCCTCTCGAGTGCCCTAACTTATCTAGTTGTTGAGCCAAGTTGTCAAGTAGATGGAGCACCACATTGAGCTATTTATGGTTGGCTAAACTTTGGACATTAGGGACATTGTCCTAATTTTCAACCATTTTTGGAAATGTTAAGTAGTTTCTTAGAGTATTTTGTGAAAAGGGAGTGATGATAAGCCTTTCCCATAGAGAACTCCAACTAATGTTGCCAAATTTGGAGCCGAGGGCAACAAAGTAATTTCTGAGGTTCGAGGGTTGTGGGTTGCAACTACTAAGAGTGAAAAGATGTTAGAGGTCTTGAGAGTGTTCCTAGGGGTGAGGACTCCAATGATCAAGTTAGCAGAGGGCTCAGAGAATGCTAAGATCACCACAAGAGAGTAAGTAATGACTCAAGTATGTGCGCATACCTTTAGGTGGGGAGTAATGCATGACGTGTAACCATCCCATAGATTAGGTTCACATAGGAGGACTTAGAGAGGTGTCAGCCAACCTTGACCCCCTAATTAGTGACTCAGGAGTAAATGCACCCATAATGTGCACCCATTTTAAGTGCTCCATAATCGCTAAGGGTGAAAATTACCTAATTGCCCTTAGGAGATTGTCCTCTCTTAAAAATACCACTAGCTGATGCCATGCGTCAAGGTCAAACAAGCTGACCAAATTGAAGGGATGGGAGATCCATCATATAGATGGTCGAACCCTATAGGAAGGTTGGGCCTTTACTCCCATCCGGGAATCCTATTCCCATTTTAGAAAACTACATTTTCAAGTTCGTTCTTATAAACAAACTAGACCAAATCCGAAACCAAATTAAGGGAGGGATATACCTGATACGTAATCCACACAAGAATGCTCCTCCCAACGTATGTGTTGACGCCCAAAGAGTGTACCAAATCTTCCATCCATTGAAGATAACACAGCTTTGGATGAGGCAGGATCAACAGGTAGTTCTTCACTAAGAACGTGTGATTCTTCAACAAGAATCGAATGGGACAGTGAGAACATCTTCTGTAAATAGCACATCACACATCCATACATCACATGCATGAAACAAATTGATCCAATCAAAAAATATCCGTAAATCCCTTAATTAATTAGATTAATTAATTGATGTACTTTATGAGTTTATTGTAAATGAATAAAAGTGCATATTTGATTCATGTTCCCTTGATGTACTTTATGAGTTTATTGTAAATGAATAAAAGTGCATATTTGATTCATGTTCCCTTGATATGTTTTTGTGTAATACCCTTAAACTGGACACTTAATGAGACTCGTGTTAGTTTAGAATGTTCACAGCCAGTGGGTCGGTCTGGGGAGACCTATCCTGACAAGGCTGGCATTGTGGTGCCACCAAGTCGGTTGGGGTGGCTTGTCTCAGCTACCGGGGTGAGACCCTAGGCACATACAGTGTGGGATTAATTGAATTTTGAACTGGACCAGATTTCCAGTATTGCCCTGGACCTTGGAAATTGATGGGCAAAACTGGAAAGTTACACCCGACCCCTAGACTCGATTATGATACTGCACTAGGTGTCGGATTGGGTTGTCTTTGATATATCAATCAGTGAGATCCTTAGCGGGTGTCAAAACCTGGGTATGTTGGGACAAACCGAGAATTCATCTGAGTGGGTAATCATAGTGACAGGATCAGCCCCTTTGTCAGACAAAGGTAATGATCGGGGATGCACTCTCACTGTTGGAAACCAAGACTGCCGGTAGCCGATTTCAATCGTTGAGATTTGTTTTGCAAAGTATATTTTATATGAGATTTAAAAGTACATATATTATGGTTTCTAAAATGTTTGCAAAAAGGTTTTAATTCCCGGGATCCATATAAGTAGAGAGTGCAACACTGTTCCTTGCAGCCAAGGGAGAGGTCCTCTCTTGTCGGCAGTGTATGATCATTAAGGGCTGAGAGGTTAAGTGTAAGACCATTGAGGATAATACCTGATGGGCTAATCTTGCATCTACCCACAGTCCCTGGGTGTTATAAGGTGGTTTGGCCCAGGGACCACTTAGGTAAATGTTGGGCCCATAGAGCCCATTCGATGGGTTTCAGGGGGTGCACTGTCTTTAATAGTGTATTCGACCAGGCTTTGTAACAAAGGCTAGGCCAAACCCATGTGTCTGATGTGTAGATCAATACTTGGGTCCCACGCCATACATTAGCACATAAGCTTAATGGGCCTAAAGCCC
This sequence comes from Nelumbo lutea, assembly GCF_056320005.1. NCBI lineage: Eukaryota > Viridiplantae > Streptophyta > Magnoliopsida > Proteales > Nelumbonaceae > Nelumbo > Nelumbo lutea. The sequence goes on from NC_142687.1 coordinate 78,334,082, forward strand.
ATTTCGAACTGGGCTATTTATTTAGTTAATTAATGGGGCGAATTCTGAGATGGATTAGCAGATAGGATAGGGTCTTAATCTTATCCACTCAAAGAGTCCAGATTTGAATGTGATTTAGATCTAGAAACCTCCTAATGGGATTAGGAGAAAGCTAATCTAATCTGCATATAAGATAAGGGTTTATCCTTATCATTAGAAGAGAAGGCTGATCCAAATAGGATTTGGATAAGCAGCTCCTAATGGGATTAGGAGCTGATCTTTTAAGTTAACAAAAAGAAGGAGGGGGTGGCAGCCATTAGGAGATATACATCAGATCCTCTTTAGTGCTGAAATCAAGAAGAGACAATTCTGCACCCTGAGAATACTCTCTTGCCGCCTCCCTGTTCTTGCCGCCCTGTTTGCCAGTTCGATCTCCAGTTGTGGGAGAAGTCAAGATTGGATCTTGACATCAGTTCTTTGAGAAATGATTGAAAAGGAAGCTGTGCTCACGTACCATTCTATTGATTCTTGCGAAGGACAAAGTTCTTGGGGAAGAACACTATTGATTCTGCTCCATCCTACACTGCGCCATCTTCAGTGGGAGCAGTCTTTGGATCCTTCCTTGGGCGTGAACACCTTCGTTGGGAGATATTACTTCTCCGTATCAGGTATAATTCTCTCTTATTCCTTTTGGTTCAGATCTGGTTCAGTTTAAGGTTCAAGAATGATCCTTGAAAATATGATTTTCTAAATAAGGAATGTGATTCCTAGTTGAAGGGAGAGAAAAAATTTGAAATTCACCCCCTTATTCCGCAATCTTTGGGCGTCCATGGGATGGATCTCTCATCCCTTCATATGTGATTTTCCACATTTCCAGAGACATTCCGTCATCTCCGTCACTGAGAAGGGAGGGAAAATCTCAGAGATGAATAAATGGGAATGGAATATAGATTAAAAGTCATATCTATGTAGGTAACATGAATCAAACTAAGGTTGTGGACTAACGTTTTTGTTGTTTTATCAGAAAATGGCAAACGGTCAATTTGCAAAGCTTCTAGATGATAACAAGCTTAAGGGCCCAAACTATGTCGACTGGTATAGAAATCTTATGTTGGTCCTAACTTCTGAAAAGTTAGATAAGGTGGTGAAAAATCCTGCCTCGGAACATCCGGGTGATAGGGCTTCTGAGGCCTGTAGGAGGGACTACCAAGATTGGGAGGATAATAACTCCCTAGCCCGCTGCTTTGTCATTGCCTCATTAGACAACTCAATACAGAGGCAATTCAATCAGATCGAACTAGCCAAGGACATATTGGACAGTCTAAGAACAATGTATGAAGAGCAGAACCGTTCTACTCGATAGAAGGTCCTGAAATTGTTCATGACCGCGCAGATGTCCAAGGGACAAAAATTTCATGACCATTGTCTTCAGATGATGGGATACATTAACGAACTCGAAGCGCATGGATCTGGGCTAGATCTTGGCACGCTAGTGAATGCCATCCTAAATTCTTTGCCCTTTTCCTTCAATGCGTTCACTATGAACTATAATATGAATAAGTTGAATGTCAACGTTCAGGAACTCAGCAATATGTTGCAGAGGGCCAAGAATCTATTAAAGAAGGATGAGCCTGTGGTTATGTTTGTCGAAGCTAACAAATCGGGCAAGAAAAAGAGAAAGGCAAAGAAGCCCTAGAAGAAGGTTGTCAAACCCAAGAAGTAGAAGAAGAACAAGGCATCTGATGTCTGTCATTTCTGCAAACAGACCGGCCACTAGAAAAGGAACTATCCTGCCTACCTAGAATTTAAGAAAGGTAGCATCGAAACTTGTGTCATAAAAACTAATATGTTAGTTACTTCAATGTCCTGGTGTAATGACTCCGGGGCTTCAACTCATGCATGTAACTCACTACAGGGGTTCAAAGTTAGCAGAAGATTGAGTGATGGCGAGGTGACACTATTCTTGGGAACGACTGCAAATGTTGCAGTCGCTACGATAGGAACCGTAGAATTACCTTTTAGAGAAGGAGTCTTTGTATTTAAAAATTGTCTTTATGTATAAAACATGAGAAAAATTTTAATTTCTGTTTCTAAACTATGTGCTGATGGATATACTGTTTATTTTAGTAATATGATTACTGTTAAACGGAATAATAAATTCATCGCATGCGGGAAACTGGAGAATGGTCTCTATGTTCTACATCCTGCTCATGAAACTAACATAACTGAAACTACGTCGGTCGAAAATCCTAAGAAAAGGAATCGTGATACAATTAATCCCACGTGCCTCTGGCATTACCGACTTGGCCATATCGGCATTGACCAAATCACAAGACTGGTAAAGGGTGGTACTTTGGATTTTCTAACCGTAGAAAATCTTCCCCCTTGTGAGCCTTGCCTTCAAGGTAAGATGACTAAGTGGCCATTTGACGGTAAGCCTGAAAGATCTGGAGGCATACTTGACTTAATACATACTGATGTATGTGGTCCCCTGAGTGTTAGGAAACGGAATCAACATGTATACTTCATCACCTTTACAGATGATTTTTCATGATATGGTTACATGTACCTAATGAGACAAGTCTGAATCCTTTGAAATGTTCAAAGAGTTCAGACAGGAAGTCGAAAAACAGTTAGGGAGAGAAGGTAAGGCCCTTTGATCGGATCGAGGTGGCGAGAAACAGTAATGAGGAAATGCACCATGAGAGCTGAGATGGACTCGATGGAGACCAATGGAGTCTAGACTCTAGTAGATCCGCCCTCCGGGGTAAAAGCAATTGGTGGCAAATGGATTTACAAGAGGAAGAAGGGCCCTGATGACAGGATTGAGACCTACAAAGCTCGCTTGGTGGCGAAAGGGTATACTCAGAAAGAAGGCATTGATTATGAGGAAACCTTTTCGCCCGTGGCCATGCTTAAATCCATTAGGATCCTGCTAGCTGTAGCAGCATTCCATAACTACGAGATTTGGCAAATGGATGTCAAAACTACGTTCCTGAATGGAGATCTTAATGAAGATATCTACATGTAGAAGCTGCAAGGCTTCATTGCTGCTGGTCAGGAACACATGGAATGTAAACTCAATAGATCCATATATGAACTTAAAGAGGCTTCTAGGAGTTGGAATATCCGTTTTGATTCTGCCGTCAAAACGTTTGACTTTAAGCAGAATCCGAATGAGCCTGGTGTTTACAGAAAGTCCCGTGGGGATAAGATTACCTTTTTGGTATTGTACATGGACGATATCCTATTGATTAGGAATGATGTAGGAATGTTGACTTCCGTCAAGGTATGACTGTCACAGCAGTCCTCCATGAAAGATCTTGGAGAAGTTTCATATATACAGGGTCTTCGACTCTACAGAGATAGATCGAAGCGGATAATTAGATTATCCCAGGCTGCTTACATTGACAAAATTGTCAAAAGGTACAGTATGGAAAACTCCAAGAAAGGAAATGTTCCTTTCAGACATGGAGTAACTCTCTCCAAGAAGATGTCTCCTAAGACTTCTGAGGAGATTGATGTTAGACAGTTTTGTATGCCCTTAGCTTCAATCAAAATTGATGTACTTTATGAGTTTATTATAAATGAATAAAAGTGCATATTTGATTCATGTTCCCTTGGTATGTTTCTATGTAATACCCTTAAACTGGACATTTAATGAGACTCGTGTTAGTTTAGAATGTTCACAGCTAGTGGATCGGTCTGGGGAGACCTATCCTGACAAGGCTGACACTGTGGTGCCACCAAGTCGGTTGGGGTGGCTTGTCTCAGCTACTGGGGTGAGACCCTAGGCACATACAGTGTGGGATTAATTGAATCTTTGAACTGGACCAGATTTCCAGTATTGCCCTGAACCTTAGAGATTGATGGGCAAAACTAGAAAGTTACACCCGACCCCTACACTCGATTATGATACTACACTAGGTGTCGGATTGTGTTATCTTAGATATACCAATCAGTGAGATCCTTAGCGGGGGTCAAAACCTGGGAATGTTGGGATAGTCTGAGAATTCATCTGAGTGGGTGATCATAGTGACAGGATCAGCCCCTTTGTCGGACAAAGGTAATGATCGAGGATGCACTCTCACTGATGGAAACCAAGACTGCTGGTAGCTGATTTCAATCATTGAGATTTGTTTTGCAAAATATATTTTATATGAGATATAAAAAGTATATATATATTATGGTTTTGAAATGTTTGCAAAAGGTTTTAATTCCCGGGATCCATACTTGAGAGAGTGCAACACTATTCCTTGCAGCCGACGGAGAGGTCCTCTCTTGTCGGGCAATGTATGATCATTATGGGTTGAGATGTTGGACCCACACCCTATCCACTCATTTCGAACTAGGCTAATTTGATTAGTCTTTAAGGGGCAAATTCTGAGATAAGATCAGCTGATAGGATTGGGCCCACACCCTATCCACTCAGAGAATCCAAGATCTAAATGAGATTTAGATTTGGAAACTTTCTAATTAGATTAGGAGCTGGCTGATCTAATCTACAGATAAGATAAGGATTATCCCTTATTTTAAAGGGACTTCTAATCCAGATATGATTTGGGTTAGCAAGTCCTAATGGGATTAGGAGCTGATCCCTTTAAGTCTATAAAAGGAAGAGGGGGCGGCAACCTTTAGACATCTAGACACACAATCACTAGCAACAGTCTTGTCTTCAGAGTTGAGATCACAGAGGAGAGAATTCTGCACCCCACAAATTCTCTCTAGCCGCCTCCTTCATGCAGCCGCCGCCTATAGCAGTTCGATCTACAATGCTTGGGAGAAATCAAGATCAGATCTTGATTCCAATCTTTTGGAGAAAAGATTGATAGGAGTTGTATTCACTAACCGCCCAGGTGATTCTTGGGAAGAATCAAGTTCTTAGGAAGGACACTACTGATTCTGCTCCACCCTACACTGCGCCATCTTCAGTGGGAGCAGATTTTGGTTTCTACCTTGGGCGTGAACACCTCCATTGAGAGATATTATTTCTCTGTATCAGGTATTATCTCTCCTCCTCCTTTTGGTTCAGTTTATGGTTCAAAAATGATCATTGAAAATATGATTTTCTAAATAGGGAATTCGATTCCCAGTTGAAAGGAAAGAAAAATTTTTGAAATTCGCCCACCCTTTATTCCGCAATCTTGGGCGTCCATATGATGGTTTCCTTTCCCTTCAGTGGTATCAGAACCATGGTTCAAATCTTGAACCATTCTGTTTCAGATCTGAACCTGCACAATTAGGGAGAAGGCGTTCTACCCAATTTGCGCAGATATGGGTTTTGAGAAATTTGTTCCCAAAAAAAATGGGCAAATAATCTGAAATTATTTTAAATAAATCTGATTATTATTTAGAATAGTTCTTTATAATTTTCTGGATTTATGGGTTGTTCGTACAAGAGGAGATCGAAATCTTGATTTGCGTAGCGAGAACTACAAGATTCACAGTTTTTGAATTGAATTTATTACATTTGGTCTGTAAATAATTTTTTTTTTTATTTTTAGACTCAATATATAGGCATTCGATCTGATGTAATAATTAATAGAAATAGGATATTTATTTATTTTTAATTTTGGATCGAAGATGGCAGTGCAGAGAAGGAGATTTCGCAAATGGGAGATTCGCTATCTACAATTTGTAGTTTGAGAAACTGCAATCTGTGATCTAACCTCTGTTTTGCAGGATGGAGTGTGCGAACAACCCTGATTAACTATTTTTTTTTTTCTTTTATCAGTTATTTAATTTCAGATTATTTTCTTGAATTAAGGATTTAATTAAAAATCAAACCCTAGACCCATTCAAACCAAGATTGGTTCAAACTGTTTGGACCAATTCTAGGGTTTAATCAAGGCTGAAAGTCAGCCCTAATTTTCCCACTAATGGGCCTAAGGATTGATATTTAATTAAATGGTTAATTCAGCCTAGCCTGTAAAGGCCCAGTTTTAAATAGTTAAAACTACAAAAGCCTATTTTAAAGGATAAAGCTATATGGGCCGAACTGGGTAACCCTAATTCAGCCCATATACCTAGATAATATTAATGGTTAATATTATAGAATTTTAACGGGCTTCCAATGGTCTTTACAGATAATTAATTGATTGGATCAATTTATCCCTGCATGAGATGTATGGATGTGGGATGTGTTGCATACATGGGCCATAAGTACTTGGCCCATGCTCATTTGATAGTGGCTCTTGTGCACACGCTGGCGGAATGCACATCATTGCCATGGTGTCCCTTTTGGTCATTGGATGACTTCCCTCAGTGGTGGGCCCCATACCTCATCAAAAGGTCACGTGCGGAACCCTAGCCGATTTAAGGCCCACCGAAATCTGACTTTATGAAAGTCAGTGGGAGCCACTTTGGTTTGACCTAAATCAAACTAGGGCATAATTTTGTTCCCTCCAGCTAATATGAGTGCATGTGATAGGGAAATTCATATGATGAACTCTCTAAAGGCCTTCCATCATTAGCATGAGGATGGGTCCTTCAATAATGAGGAAACGCACCAGAAAATGGGCTATCCATTTGCTGTTGGGCTTGTCTGAATGTTTCATAAGATGATAGGGGCATCATAGACCGATGTGGGAGGGGTTTCACCAGAAAATGGAAACTCTCTCATAGTACCTTGGCGTTCACGAATATGATGGGTAAGCACTCACTGGACAGAAAGGTTTACCTGAAAACGGCTCTGAACCTTGTCTGACAGAGGCCAAAGGTAAAACTCATATGATGAGTGGAAATGATTCTTCACAAAAAGGTGGTGGCGTTATGCAGCTGAAACAATTGGCTCCATGCACCCTATGTGATTTCCCACATTTCTAGAGACAACCCGTAGTCTCCGTCACTAAGGAAGGAGGGAAATCTCTGAGATGAATAAATGGAAATGGATCGTAGATTAAAATCCATATCTATGAAATGAACATGAATCAAATTAGGTTGTGGACTGATGTTTGCTCTTTTATCAGAAAATGGCAAACAGATCTTTTTGCAAAGCTTCTTGATGACAACAAGCTTAAGGGCCCAAACTACGCCGACTGGTACAGGAACCTTATTCTAGTCCTAGCTTCAGAAAAGCTAGACAAAGTGGCAAAGAATCCTGCCCTGGAGCGTCCGGGAGACAGGGCTTCTGAGGCCCGAAGGAGAGACTATCAGGAATGGGAGGAGAAAAACTCCCTAGCCCGGTGTTACATCATCGCTTCCTTGGACAACCCAATACAGAGGCAGTTCGATCAGATCGAACTTGCCAATGACATATTGGACAGCCTAAGGACGATGTATGAAGAGCAGAATCGTTCTACCCGGCAAAAGGTCTTGAAGCAGTTCATGACCACTCAAATGTCCAAGGGCCAACAAGTTCACAACCATTGTCTTCGGATGATGGGTTATATCAACGAACTAGAGGCTCTTGGATCCGAGCTAGACCTCGCAACCCCGATAGACGCTATCCTTAATTCATTGCATCCTTCCTTTAATCCGTTCATCATTAACTATAACATGAACAAGCTAAATGTCAGCTTGCAAGAGCTCAGCAATATGTTGCAAAGAGCTGAAGAACTGATTAAAAAGGATGAGCCTGTAGCTATGCTTGTTGAAGCTAGAAAAACGGGCAAGAGAAAGAGAAAGGCAAAGAAGCCTTAGAAGAAAGCCACCAAGGGCAAAAGGCAGAAGAAAGACAAAGCATCAGATGCATGTCACTTCTGCAAGAAGACCAGCCACTGGAAACGGAATTGTCCTGCCTACCAGGAATCCAAGAAAGGTAATTTCAAAACTTGTGTTATAGAAACCAATTTATTGGTAGCTTATGCGTCCTGGTGTATTGACTCCAGGGCTTCAACTCATGCGTGTAATTCATTGCAGGGGTTCAAGGTAAGCAGAAGGCTGAGTGAAGGAGAAGTCATTCTCTACATGGGGATTACTACAACTGTTGTAGCTGCGGCAATAGGAACTGTGGAGTTAATTTTTAGAGAAGGAAAAATTGTACTCAAAGATTGTCTTTATGTACAAAACTTAAGAAGAAATTTGATTTCTGTATCAAAACTGTGTGCAAATGGTTATTCTATCTTCTTTACTAATACGATTACTATTAAAAGAAATAACAGATTCATCGCATATGGGGAACTGGAGAACGGTCTCTATGTTCTACATCCTTCTCTAGAAACTAACATAACCGAAACTATGTCGGCTGAAATCCCCAAGAAGAGAGCCTGTGATAGAGTTAATCCCACGTGTTTGTGGCACTACCGACTTGGCCACATCGATGTTGACCGAATCACAATGTTGGTAAAGGATGGTCCTTTGGATTTTCTAACTGTAGAAGATCTTCCCACCTGTGAGCCTTGCCTACAAGGCAAGATGACAAAACGGCCATTTGACGGTAAGCCTAAAAGATGTACGGGCACACTTGACCTAATACATACTGATGTATGTGGTCCCCTGAGTGTTAGGACACAGAATCAACATGTGTATTTCATCACCTCCACAGATGATTTCGCACGATATGGTTACGTGTACCTAATGAGACACAAGTCTGAATCCTTTGAAAAGTTTAAAGAGTTTAGACAAGAGGTCGAGAAACAGTTGGGGAGAGAAATTAAAGCCCTTCGATTTGATCGAGGTGGCGAGTATCTCTCTAACGAGTTCTGGGACTACTTAAAGGACAATGGGATAGTATCACAATTAGCTCCTCCTGCTACACCACAACTTAACGGTGTTTCAGAGATGAGGAATAGGACCTTATTGGATATGGTCCGGTCATTTCTCATACACTCAGAGTTACCCACATCCTTTTAGGGTTACGCATTAGAGATTGCGGTCTACGTGCTGAATCGGGTTCCAAACAAATCGGTTCTGAACACTCCATATGAACTTTGGACCGGAAAGAAACCAAATGTTAGACATTTGAAGATTTGGGTTGTCCAACACGCGTTAAAAGAACGAGTGCGGACAAGTGGGAATCCAATACCAGTCATTGCCTATTTGTAGGCTACCGAAAAGGCTCTGTAGGTTACTTTTTCTATGACCCAAGTGAGTAGAAAGTGTTCTGCAGTCAAAATGCCCAGTTCTTGGAGACCGATTATATCCTGGACACCCATCGTCGGGAAATTGTTCTTGATGAGGAGAGCTCAGGAGCTGCGGGAGATGTCCCACAAGTTCCAGGTAGTGACCAACCTAGAAGATCCACTCGGGTATCCAGGCCACCAGTCCGTTATGGTTATGACCAGGATAGTTACCTGGTGGAAACCTTGACTAGTGAGGAGGATCCCGTGACTTACGCGGAATCTATGTTGGACATAGATTCCCAGAAGAGGGTGGAGGCCATGAGAGCAGAGATGGACTCAATGGAGACCAATGGAGTCTGGACTCTAGTAGATCCGCCCTCCGGGGTAAAAGCAATTGGTTGCAACTGGATTTACAAGAGGAAGAAGGGCCCCGATGGTAGGGTTGAGACCTTCAAAGCTCGTCTGGTGGCGAAAGGTTACACTCAGAAAGAGGGCATCGATTATGAGGAAACCTTTTCGCCTGGGGCCATGCTTAAATCCATTAGGATCCTACTAGCTGTAGCAGCATACCATCATTATGAGATTTGGCAAATGGATGTCAAAACTGCATTCCTGAATGGAGATCTTACTGAAGATATCTATATGCAGTAGCCGCAAGGCTTCATAGCTGCGGGTCAGGAAAACATGGTATGTGAACTTAATAGATCCATTTATGGACTTAAGCAAGTTTCTAGAAGTTGGAACATCCGTTTTGACTCTGTCGTCAAATCGTTTGACTACGAGCAGAATCCGGATGAACCCTGTGTTTACAAGAAGTACATTGGAGATAAGGTTACCTTCTTGGTTCTGTATGTAGATGACATTCTACTCATTGGGAATGATGTAAGAATGTTGACTACGGTAAAAGTATGGCTTTCACAGCAATTCTCCATGAAAGATCTTGGAGAGGCCTCCTATATACTAAGTCTTCAACTCTATAGAGATAGATCAAAGTGGATAATAGGATTATCCCAATTTGCCTACATTGACAAAATAATCAAAAGATACAGCATGGAAAACTCCATGAAAGGAAATGTTCCTTTCAGGCATGGAGTCACTCTCTCCAAGAAGTTGATACCTTTAAGTCTATAAAAGGAAGTGGGGGTGGCAGCCTTTAGACATCCAGACACACAATCACCAGCAACAGTCTTATCTTCAGAGCTGAGATCACAGAGGAGAGAATTCTGCACCCTGCAAATTCTCTCTAGCCGCCTCCTTCCTGTAGCCGCCTATAGCAGTTCGATCTCCATTGCTTGGGAGAAATCAAGATCAGATCTTGATTCCAATCTTTTGGAGAAAAGATTGGTAGGTGTTGTATTCACTAGCCGCCCAGGTGATTCTTGGGAAGAATCAAGTTCTTAGGAAGGACACTGTTGATTCTGCTCCACCCTACACAGCGCCATCTTCAGTGGGAGCAGATTTTGGTTTCTACCTTGGGCGTGAACACCTCCATTGAGAGATATTATTTCTCTGTATCAGGTATTATCTCTCTCTCCTTTTGGTTCAGATCTGGTTCAGTTTATGGACAAGAATGATCCTTGAAAATATGATTTTTTAAATAGGGAATTCGATTCCCAGTTGAAGGGAAAGAAAAATTTTTGAAATTCGCCCCCCTTTATTCCGCAATCTTGGGCGTCCATATGATGGTTTCCTTTCCCTTCAATTAAGGGCATGAGAGATGTTCCCTATGCCTCATCCGTAGGGAGCATCATGTATGCCATGCCGTGCACTTGCCTACACATAACTCAGGCGGTGAGTGTGGTAAGTAGATTCCAGGCTAACCCAGGGCAGGAGCATTGGACTGCTGTGAAAAACATACTTAAATACCTTCGATAGACAAAAGAATTTTGTCTAGTATTCGATGGTATTCGATGGTAGTTCACTAAAAGTTAGTGGGAGCCACTTTTGTTTGACCTAAATCAAACTAGGGCATAATAATTGTTTCCTCTAGCTAATATGAGTGCAAGTGATAGGGAAATTCATACAATGAACTCTCTAAAGGCCTTCCATCATTAGCATGAGGATGGGTCCTTCAGTAATGAGGAAACGCACCAAAAAATGGGCTATCCATTTGTTGTTGGGCTTGTCTAAGTGTTTCATAAGATGATAGGGGCGTCATAGACCGATGTGGGAGGGTCTTCACCAGAAAATGGGAACTCTCTCACGGTACCTTGGCATTCAAGAATATGATGGGTAAGCACTCACTAGACAGAAAGGTTTACCTGAAAATGGCTCTGAACCTTGTCTGACAGAGGCCAAAGGGAAATCTCATATGATGAGTGGATATGATCATTCATAGAAAGGTAGTGGGGTTATGCAGCTGAAACAGTCGGATCCATGCACCCTATGTGATTTCTCACATTTCCAGAGACAACCCGTGGTATCCGTCACTGAGAAAGGAGGGAAATCTCATAAATGAACAAATGGAAATGGAACGTAGATTAAAATCCATATCTATGTAATGAACATGAATCAAATTAAGTTGTGGACTGATGTTTGCTCTTTTAACAGAAAATGGCAAACGGATCTTTTGCAAAGCTTCTTGACGACAACAAGCTTAAGGGCCCAAACTATGCCGACTGGTACAAGAACCTTATGTTGGTCTTGACCTCTGAAAAGTTGGATAAGGTAGCCAAGAATCCTGCCCTGGATCATCCAGGAGATAGGTCTTCTGAGGCCCAAAGAAGATAATACCAAAAATGGGAGGAGAAAAACTCCCTTGCCCGCTTCTATATCGTTGTCTCTTGGGACAATCCAATTTAGAGGTTGTTCGATCATATCGAACTTGCCAATGACGTATTGGATAGTCTCAAGACAATGTACAAAGAGAAGAATCATTCTACTCAGCAGAAGGTCTTGAAAAAGTTCATGACCGCGCAGATGTCCAAAAGCCAACAAGTTCACGACCATTGTCTCCGGATGATGGGTTATATCAACGAACTAGAGGCTCTTGGATCCAAGCTAAATCTTGTAACACAGATCGATGCTATTCTCAACTCTCTGCCTCCATCCTTTAATCCATTCATCATGAACTACAACATGAACAAGCTGAATGTCAGCTTACAGGAACTCAACAATATGTTGCAGAGGGCCAAAGAATTGATTAAAAAGGATGATCCCATTGCCATGCTTGTTGAAACTGGCAAATCGGGCAAGAAATGGAAGGCAAAGAGAAAGCCCAGAAGAAGGCTGCCAAACCCAAGAAGTAGAAAAAGACAAAGCATCAGATGCCTGTCACTTTTGCAAGAAGACCGGCCACTGGAAAAGGAGTTGTCCTGCCTACCTGGAATTCAAGAAAGGTAATTTTGAAACTTGTGTTATAGAAATCAATTTATTGGTAGCTTCTGCGTCTTGGTGTATTGATTCTGGGGCTTCAACTCATGCGTGTAACTCACTGCAGGGGTTCAAGTTAAGCAAAAGGCTGAGTGAAGGAGAAGTCACACTCTATGTTCTACATCCTTCTCTAGAAACTAACATACCTGAAACTACGTCGGTTGAAATCCCCAAGAAGAGAGCACGTGATACAGTTAATCCCACGTGTCAATGGCATTACCGACTTGGCCACATCGATGTTGACTGAATCACAAGGTTGGTAAAGGATGGTCCTTTGGATTTTCTAACTGTAGAAGATCTTTCCACCTGTGAGCCTTGCCTACAAGGCAAGATGACGAGTAAGCCTGTAAGATGTACAGGCACACTTGACCTAATACATACTGATGTATGTGGTCCCCTGAGTGTTTGGACACAAAACCAACACGTGTATTTCATCACCTTCATAGATGATTTCTCGCGATATGGTTACGTGTACCTAATGAGACACAAGTCTGAATCCTTTGAAAAGTTCAAAGAGTTTAGATAAGAGGTCGAGAAATACGTAGGGAGAGAAATTATGGCCTTTCGATCAGATCAAAGTGGCGAGTATCTCTCTAACGAATTCAGGGACTACTTAAAGGACAATGAGATAATATCACAATTAGCTCCTCCTGCTACACCACAACTTAACAGTGTTTCAGAGAGGAGGAATAAGACCTTATTGAATATGGTCCGGTCGCTTCTCATACACTCAGAGTTACCCACATCCTTTTGGGGTTACGCATTAGAGACTGCGATTTACGTGCTAAATCGGGTTCTGACCAAATCGGTTCCAAATACTCCATTTGAACTTTGGACCGGAAAGAAACCAAGTGTCAGACACTTGAAGAGTTGGGGTTGTCAAGCACACCTTAAAAGAACGAGTGCAGACAAGTTGGAATCCAAAACCAACCGTTGCCTATTTGTAGGCTACCCAAAAGGCTCTGTAGGTTACCTATTCTATGACCCAAGTGAGTAGAAAGTGTTCTGCAGTCGAAATGCACAATCCTTGGAAACCGATTACATCCGGGACACCCATCGTTAAGAAATTGTTCTTGACGAGGAGAGCTCAGGAGCAGTGGGAGATGTCCCACAAGTTCCAGGTAGTGACCAACCTAGAAGATCCACTCAGGTATCTTGGCCACCAGTCCATTATGGTTATGACCAGGATAGTTACATGGTGGAAACCTTGACTAGTGACGATGATCCCGTGACTTACGTGGAAGCTATGTTGGACATAGATTCCCAGAAGTGGGTGGAGGCCATGAGGGCAGAGATGGACTCAATGAAGACCAATGGAGTCAGAACTCTAGTAGATCCACCCTCTAGGGTAAAAGCAATCAGTTGGAAATGGATTTACAAGAGGAAGAAAGGCCCCGATGGGAGGGTTGAGACCTTCAAAGCTCGTCTGGTGGTGAAAGGGTACACTCAGAAAGAGGGCATCGATTATGAGGAACCCTTTTCGCCTGTGGCCATGCTTAAATCCATTATAGGATTTGGCAGATGGATGTGAAAACTACATTCCTGAATGGAGATCTTACTGAAGATATCTATATGCAGCAGCCACAAGGATTTATTGCTGCAGGTCAGGAAAACATGGTACATAAACTTAATAGATTCATTTATGGACTTAAACAAGCTTCTAGAAGTTGGAACATCCGTTTTGACTCTGCTGTCAAATCGTTTGACTTCGAGCAGAATCCGGATGAACCCTGTGTCTACAGGAAGTACAGTGGAGATAAGATTACCTTCTTGGTTCTGTATGTGGATGACATTCTACTCATTGGGAATTTTGTAGGAATGTTGACTACGGTGAAAGGAAATGTTACTTTCAGGCACGGAGTCATGTATGCCATGCATGGAGTCACTCTCTCCAAGAAGATGTCTCCCAAGACTTCTGAGGAGATTGATGGCATGAAAGATGTTCCCTATGCCTTTGCCGTAGGGAGCATCACATATGCCATGCTGTGCACTCATCCTAACATTGCTCAGGTAGTGAGTGTAGTAAGCAGATTTCAGGCCAACCCAGGGTAGGAGCACTAGACAGCTGTGAAAAACATACTTAAGTACCTTCAAAGGACAAAAGAGTTTTGTCTAGTATTCAATGATAGCTCACTACAGATCCAAGGGTATACAGATGCCGATTTCTATTCGGATCCAGACGATAGAAAGTCTACATCTGGATATGTTTTCATGATAGGATCGTGTGCTGTTTGCTGGAAAAGCAACAAACAGGTGTCCACTGCAGACTCCACGACCGAGGCCGAGTACATTGCCGCAAGTGAGGCTACTAAAGAAGTCGTGTGGATGAAGAAGTTCGTTCATGAGTTGGGAGTAGTTCTGTCCAGCACATCACCCATCCCATTGTTGTGTGACAACAATGGAGCTATTCCGCAGGCTAAGGAGCCACGAGCCCACTCAAAGTCGAAGCACATCGAGAGGAAGTACCACGTACTCAGGGAGAATGTTGGTAGAGGGGACGTCCTGATTCAGAAGGTAGCATCAACGAAAAATGTAACAGACCCATTGACAAAGCCACTATCACAGAAAGTGTTTGAGAAACACGTGGAAAGCATGGGACTCTGGCTAGTACCTGATAGGACCTAAGTGCAAGTGGAAGCTGTTAGACAGTTTTGTATGCCCTTAGCTTCAATCATGATGATGTACTTCATGAGTTTATTGTAAATGAATAAAAGTGCATATTTGATTCATGTTCCTTTGGTATGTTTCTGTGTAATACCCTTAAACTGGACACTTAACGAGACTCGTGTTAGTTTAGAATGTTCACAACCAGTGGGTCTGTCTGGGGAGACCTATCCTGACAAGGCTGACACTGTGGTGCCACCAAATCGGTTGGGGTGGCCTGTCTCAGTTGCCAGGGTGATACCCTAGGCACATACAATGCAGGATTAATTGAATCTTTGAACTGGACCAGATTTCCAGTATTGCCCTGGACCTTGGAGATTGATGGGCAAAACTGGAAAGTTACACCCGACCCCCAGACTCGAATATGATATTGCACTATGTGTCGGATTGGGTTGTCTTTGATATACCATTCAGTGAGATCTTTAGTGGGGGTCAAAACTTGGGTATGTTGGGATAGTCAGAGAATTCACCTAAGTGGGTGATCATAGTAGCAAGATCAGCCCCTTTGTCAGACAAAGGTAATGATCAGGGATGCACTCTCACTGATGGAAACCAAGACTGCCGGTAGCCGATTTCAATCGTTGAGATTTGTTTTGCAAAATATATTTTATATGAGATATGAAAGTATATATATTATGGTTTCGAAATGATTTGCAAAAGGTTTTAATTCCTATGGTTGATATAAGCAGAGAGTGCAACACTATTCTTTGCAGCCAAGGGAGAGGTCATCTCTTGTCGGGCAGTGTATGATCATTATGGGCTAAGAGGTTAAGTGTAAAACCATTGAGGATAATACCTGATGGGCTAATCTTGCATTTGCCCATTGTCCCTAAGTGTTATAAGGTGGTTTGGCCCAGGGACCATTTAGGGTAAGTGTTGGGCCCATAGAGTCCATGAGATGGGTTTCAGGGGGTGCATTATCCTTAACAATGTATTCGGCAAGGCTTTGTAACAAAGGCTGGGCCGAACCCATGTGGTTGATGTGTAGATCAATGTTAGGGTCCCATGCCATACAAGGAAGCCCAACTGGGCAACAGTTTGGAAAGCTAAATGAATACTTATCCTTAAATGGGCCTTAAGCCCATTCGAACTGGGCTAATTTGATTAGTCACTTAAAGGGGCGAATTCTGAGATGGATCAGCTGATAGGATTGGGCCCATACCCTATCCACTTAGGAGATGGCTGATCTGATCTACATATAAGATATGGGTTATCCTTATCACTTAAAGGGACTTCTGATCCAAATATTATTTGGATCTCCAACTCCTAATGGGATTAGGAGCTAATCCCTTTTGAGATTATAAAAGGAGGAGGGGGCGGCAGCCTTTAGACATGCAACCAGCACACTCTTGTATTCAGAGTTGAGATCACAAGAAAAGAGAATTCTGCACCCTACATATACTCTCTTGCCGCCTCCTTCCTATTGCCACCGCCTCCAGCAGTTCGATCTCCAATTCTTGGGAGAAAACAAGATTTGATCTTGATACCAATCTTTTGGATGGAGTTGTATTCACAAGCCATCCAATTGATTATTATGAAAGGTCAAGTTCTTTTGGAAGAACACTGTTGATTCTTCTCCACCCTGCACTGCGTTATCTTCAGTAGGAGCAGATTTTGGATCCTTCCTTGGGCGTAAACACCTTCATTGAGAGATATTGTTTCTCCGTATCGAGTATAATCCCTCTACTCCTTTTGGTTCAGATGTGGTTCAGTTTATAGTTCAAGAATGATCTTTGAAAATATGATTTTCTAAATAGGGAATTCGATTCCCAGTTGAAGGAAGAGAAAAATTTTTGAAATTCACCCCCTTATTCCGCATTCTTTGGGCGTCCATGTGATGGATATCCTATCCCTTCAACTACTAACCTGATGGAGCAAATTCACCCAAGTGCTTAGGCATATAATCACAAAAAATCAACAAAATACTCACTACAATGGTTTACCTCATTAAATGCTTGCTTCTGTTCTCCAAGTGTTTTCAGAGCACCATATCTCTTGTCATTGATTACTACCCTCATGGCCTGGGATTTTCCTTAAATATCAATATCAAGCACTAATGTAGAATCCACAAAGGTTGAGAATAACCTTCATGCAGTTCAGCTTACCTGCTCCTAAGTCCAGTCAAATTCAACATTTGTTGACTCCAAAAGTGCCTTGAAAGCCGTTTTTGCTTAGGCATACAATCACATAAAATCAACAAAATACTCACTATAGTAGATAAATGTAGATGGGAAGAGTGAAGATAAATGTAGTGGAGCTACTTTAAAATTAGCAGCAGGTGAGTGTGTGAGGGAAATAGGAATAATAATAATAATCTACACATGAAAGGGTTTATTAAGTTCCTCCCCTGAATTTATGCACATTTGTTACAGATTGACCTAGTTTAATTTGTCTTATTTGGCCAGATTCTTTTAGAGAAGAGAATAATAATAATCTACACGACAACCTGTGCAAATCAGCCCCTAAATCTGTTCAACAGTTGCTGATCCATTGCCCCATTGCCTAACATATTTGGTGCCATTTTCTTCATTTATTTCATCTACAGTGGGCTCCCACACACATGGTGGCTGACTTGCTAGCATCTTGGAAAGTTGGGTTTCCATATAAGGAATAGAGTTTAGTACTCTTGTACTTTTATTTTCATTAATAAAGAAGCCTTATGATCTTGTTGCTGATTAAAGAAAATGTTAAGCCTTACTGGAATAATTAAACAAATGACACCTTGTGAAAAGGCTCATTGTGTCAATGTTACAGGCCCGAGCGTAGGATCTCGTCACGGGTCGGTCCACGGGGAGAAAGCCCTTCTTTCTCTTGCTTCTTCCCTTGCGTGCAGACCCTATTGCGAAAACTGAATGGGTGATTTGTCCAAGAAACCACCCGAACTCCCCTTTTGCGTGATTTGTCCAAGAGACCACCCGAACTCTCCTCACTCTTCTTGACTCGAAAACTGAATATTTCAATTCGTGACTCCTTAAATAGGAGATTACAGAAGAAAATTCCTAATTAAACTCAAACTCCAACTTGAACTCAAACTCCTAATTACCTACTCCTAATGGTAACACAACTCTTACTTAAGGTAAGATAAGATAAAGATAAGGATAAGGGATGAGGAATGGTGTACTTGGCGGCGAATTGGCGGGCAGAGCTGATGTAGTAAGATGTGTGGGCCCACCCTGATGAGCTGTCATGTGGGCCCCGCCCTACTGCTGCTGCCAGGCGGTGTGCACGTCTCGCAGTGCTGCTGCCGTGAGGTGCGTGCTGCTGTCGTGCAGTGCGTGCTGCTGCCGTGCGGTGCGTGTTGCGCGCTGCCGGGCAGTGCATGCTACGGACTGCCAGGCGGTGCATGCGGTGCGCTGCCGGGCTGCCGTACGGCACTGCCGGGTGGAGCATGCTGCTGGGCGGCCCGTTGTGCGTGCTGCTGCCTATGACTGTGCCGCAGTGTGCTGCCGGGCAGTGTGTCCATAACTGTCAACAAGGTATTTCCTCCAAACAATTACACTATTGTGAATCCTGAGGCTGTTTACATTCTTAACCTCCTTGAGATTTAAGGTTGATGAGACCATAATATTTATGGTTGAGGGAGCTACAGCCAGTAGTTTTCTGTGAGATGGTAGCCATCCTGATAAAAACAGCCACATCATCCCTGAACCTTGCACATGAGCCATTATGATGAAAACATGTTGTGTCTGAATGAATAGATTAACTAGGCCTGTCATCATTTTCCCAACTTGGGGGGAGACCATCAGATGTATACAAATTTGTATAAGGATTACTCAAAAAATTTCCCAATTCTTTTAGAAAGCATATGTTGGTTTTCATTTTCCAGTCATCCACTTGGACCTGTACAGCACCAGTGCTGGTGATCCTTTCAGATGTGCATTGGTGGTACCTGGGCAGGTGGAATTTTATTGTATGATAAATGCAGTAGTTGCATGATTAGAAACACTTTTTTGGTGGCTCAAATCTGGTAGATACTGTAATCATCAGTACAGGAGAAAAGCAAATATAGCTTTGGTGTACTGGTAGTGTAGTTGTAAGTCTGTAGGTGTGGAATTGGATAGTATTAGTTAAGTGCTTCAATCTAGGTGCTTCATATTGGTTTTTACTGTGCAAACTCACTCTTGAAACCATAATTGGATGATCATGGACCGTTGCTTGTTTCCCTTCAAACTGTTGGTAAAATATTGATGGGTATTGGAAAGATCACTTGGTGAAACTTTCCTGTTCAAAGGACTAATGTATTGAAAATGAATAATTCAGAACATGTATATCCTTGACATGACTAAGATCACATTCAGGACAAACTCCCCTTACTCCACCCTCTCTCCATAATTCTGAACATCTAAGCATAATTAAGATCATGAATTAAGTATAATTCTTCGTCATCAACAAAAACCACCAGCAATAATGACATAATACAGGGAGCCAAATGTATAAGTTGCTTTCCCAATGGAATATCATACTAAATTATATTCCAAGCATAACTCAAAAACACCATAAATTGGGGCTGCACTTTCCTGTGATGAGAAAAAGTGGAGGGAAGAGAAAACCAACTCACCTTCACTAAAACCTCCGATTTACCCATAACCTTCACCACTTCTCCAACATATGATCCAGTCTCTTGAAGCAGCCATAATTCCTCCCTAAGCATCCTGACTGTCCAATTTATAAAATCCACTTAACGTTACCAACCAAAACATTAAAAGTATCCCAAAATCTCTACATAAAGCCTAGAAAAAATGAGAGTTGATTCCTATAAAACAGTAGATAAAACAACATAACTAATTAGATAAACAACGATACAAATTGCAGTCTACATATATCAATGTTTTAGCCCAAAACTCCATCTAAAGTTGTTCCTACACGAGCAAAAACAACCACAATTACTTTTGCAATTAAACTAAAATTCCCAGCAAAATTAGGGGGAAACTGAAAAAAATGATAGTTTTCTTCATCCATAACCAAAAAACTGAGACTTAATAACACATACAGGATGTCAACTCTTCTCTGCAAACCCTAGATTAGTAATCAACAAGAATAACCCAAGCAAGCTACAACACTGTCGTCAAGGAAAAAAAATAAAAGCTTGAGAAAGAAAAATACAGGCTAAGGTCAGGGTTAGAAATCAACGCACCTCTAGAATTGAGATCATTCCTCTAAGTTTTGAGGTGATTGAGATTGTGAGTCTTCTGCCGGACCTGAAGCTAAAGGTCATGGATGTGTTGAATCGAAGAGCACATCTCTTCTGATATCGCCGCGGTTTTCTACTTACTATCTATCGCTGTCGTAGGCATTATCATCTTTTTTGCTTTCCTTGCCTTTGGCGGTTCTCCTTCACCGCCTACAGGCATTTATTGCCAGAACAGAGATAATCATGGAAACCGTCCCTCAACCGTCAGTTACCATGTCCACAACCAGAAAAACACGAAACTTGAGTGGATTCCCCTTTTTAACATTACATCTCAATCTCATGTCTTCCAATTGCATTGAAATCTAAATATAAACAATACCTACTGCAATGGAGCTGGGTTGAAGATTTACATGTTGTCTTTGCCGGTTGGTATTGTCCAAAGAGAACAAGGAAATTGAGAAAAAATGTATAGAGAAATAGTTAGATGCCATCCGGTGGTTCAGTCGATGCCGGTGGTGTGAAGTTTGAGTGGGAGAGAAAAAAATACTATAGAGATAGAGAGGGCGGGAAGAGAAGAAATGTGAGGAGGAAGAGGCACGAGAGAGAAAAACCATTTCAATACGTGAGCGAGACCAATATTTGTAGCGGCAATTGCCTTTTAGCCATTTCAAAAACTGCCGCTATAAGCATATTTGGCTTAACTGCACTCCAATGTTCATCGGTGGGGAAGTGTAGGAATTGGCAAACCTTAAGAGATATCGGGCCGAGTGACGGTGACATATTAGAGAGCCCCTACTATGCTTCTGTGTTCTGTTGGACTAGGGATAGGAGTACTAGAGTCATGAGAGGGCTTGCTTGAAGGTGCCATGGGAGAGGTGACCGGTTTGACTCCTTCTAGGTACGTACAATTCAAAAGTTCAAGTATGTATTTTTGTTGTGAGAGAAATAGACCCACAGAGAATGAATTGACTTCAATTCAAAGAAAATAGTGTAATGGCCCTGGGTCCTTTAGTGGAAAGATGCTAGAGAGATTAAAGGAGGCGATCAATGGTAGTTGTTGAGTTCCCAGTAGAATTGCGAAAACCCATATTACTAAGAACTGTGCTAAGCTAAGAATACCAATCTCTTGGAGCTTGTTTCAGACCATAAAGAACTTTTCAAAGTTTGCACACATGGGTAGGATGAGTCGGATCAATAAACCCTTTGGGTTGATGAACATAAATATTTTGTCAAGTATACTACCATGGAAAAATGCATTGTTGATTTCTAATTGACAAATCTGCCAAGAGTGAGATGTGGTTAGAGCAAGGACCGTACAAACAGTCACCGGCTTGACCACGGGGCTGAAGGTGTCAAAGCAATCATTACTGGAAACTTAATGAAAACCTTGGGCAACGAGACGGGCCTTGTACCGTTTGACGGAGACATTAGATTTTTTATTTTATTTTATAGATCCATTTGGTTCTCACAACATTCATCGATGGATCATATGGCACCAAATCCCAAGTGCCATTTTCTACTAATGCTTGATATTCCTTTATCATAGTCGATTGCCAAGGAGCAGATTTGGTGGCCTGAGTAAAAGATCTCAGCTCTCGCTCTTCATTGGAGAGAATTGATAGGAGAGCCAATGGAATGGGGTACTTTGTTGTAGTGTGAGCTCAAGGTAGGGTTCCAATCATGAATCTGGTACACATTGAGTGAGAGCAGGCTGGTGATAGAACTAGTTCAGTATTTTCCAAAAGTTCCTAAACACTCTTGAATCAGACCGGTGGTTTAAATGAAGAAGGTGATGCAGTAGTGATAATGTCACCTGTAATAGATTGCTGTTCTCTAGATATTGAAGATGTCGAAGGAGATCTCTGTTGTTGATCGCTGAAAACTGCAGTAAGCAACCGGTTTATCAAACAAATTGCAGTTTCAGTTGCTTCAGCCTAAAAGGATAGGGGGATTGGAGGTAGCCAATAGAGATAGCGTTGAGTTGATGATGTGGCAATGCTTCTGTTCAACTGATCCATTATGTTCATGTGTGTGGGGACAAGCTAGTCAATGAGAGATGCCTTGTGAGTCCAAATAGTGAGACAGACACCGATATTCTCCTCCCCTATTAGGCTGAAGAGATTTTATCTTTGTATCAAACAAGACTTCTACATGCCTCTTAAATTTCAAGAAAATATCAAAAATATCTGACTTGCGAGCCATAGGGTACAACCAAGAAAATTTGGAAAATCATCCATAAAGTTCACATAATAAAAATAACCATTATTTGACTTTATTGGAGAAGGGCCCCATATATCGGAATAAATTAATTCCAAGGGATGTTGGACTAAGAATTAGGTGATTTTAAAGATAACCTGATGAACTTACAATTTATCTATAATTTTTGAGGACTTTAGCATGGATTTTTATGCCGGTTTTATTAATTTTTGCCTTAATTTATCTTAATGCTAAGAATAAGTTCAGGGATAATCAATCCAAGAAAAGGAAGGAAAAAGACAAGAAAAGAAGGTTCAAAAAGACCAATTTCAGTCCAGCCCGGTCGTGGAAGCAAGAGAGAGCACTTCGGCCCAAAAAGAGCAAGTGAATTCCTTGAGAAAACCCAAGAAAATAAAGCCTAGTTATGAGGAGAATTCGGCCCAGCAAGGAAGGCCCATTTTTAGCCCAAATAACAGCCTAGAGTGTAGCCCACATGAGCTCAAAAGCAAGCTAAGTTGTAGCCCAAATAGCAGCCCAAAGGGAGCTAGGGGCGGCAACTTCTAGGAGTTTTTTGAAGAGAAGGAGGGAGCACTCTAGAAGGTTCATGAGGGGTGTAATACACCCCATTCTAGAGGCTTCAAGAAGGGGCAAGAGCCCCCTTGAAAAACTATATAAGGAGGCCTCTAGGAGGGGAGAAAGTTGTTCAATTGCTTGAGAGGAAGGCTCTCCCACTCTTAGAGGTTCGGCCACCTTGAGAGAAGAGAAGAGAAGAAGGCTAGGCGCAAGGAAGAAGAAGAAGAAGGGCTGAAGGAAGTTCAAGACAAGCAAGCTAGAAGAGAAGGTGATTTCAAATTGAGGGTTTGTGATTCAAAGATCTTTTGTAATAAATCATTTGTAGTTTCATTCTCTTTTGATTTGAATTCAGTTTCTTTGTTATATTTTCTTTCTTCTTTCTCCTTGTTTCCATTCTTCCTTGATGTATTTTAGCTTGTAAAATTTCAGTTCAGCAATCTAATTCTTTTTGATTCATTCAAATGGTCATGTATTGTACTTGAAGTTTCTTGAATAAGGGTGTGATTGTAGAGTAATTCGGCCAACTAACCTTCAAAACTCAGATCTGAATTCTCATATCTGAGATTGCAAGATCTGAATTACTTGAAAGAGAATTCAGATCTGCAATTTTCAGATTGGGCGAATTAATCTACAGCTTGGAATTCCTAGAGTGCTTGAGAGAGACTCTAGGAATTCAGATCTACTATTTAAGAACTGAATTGAGTGCAAGGTTAGAGATAACTTGCACAATTCAGTTGGTGATCAATTCAGATTTGAATTGATGCCTTAGAAGTGTTTGAAGAAATGCATGCATGGGGATTAGATTCTTGCTAGAGATAGAAGAACCGTCACTCATGCATCAGATGAACATGCACTTGAGAGAGGCTGTTCATGACCTTGGGGTTTCACCAAACCAAGGCTCAATCATGATTCATTCGAATGATCCAAATTGATAGATTGCTGAATTCTGAGATTGACATTTACTGCTTACTCTTCTAACCTGAATTGAAGGCAATTGGGCCAATGATTTAGATAGATTTTAATTTAGGATTTCTTAGCTTTCATTAGAGTTTTGATTTATTTGTTGATCAGATAAGAAATGTTCAATTTAGTATTGGTAATTGTTTCCTAAATCCTCGTGGGAACGATACTTCACTCACTACTTTATTACTTGAACGGCTAGTGCACTTGCTAGTGTCACAATGAGCAACACATCATAACCTATGACTCTTATCCATTTGACATGACTCACAAATTGACTAACTTGACCTATACCATTTGAAAGGAAGACCAAACTTAGAAATAACCTCACGCACTATATGTAATGCAACATGACCCAATCGTAAATGCCATCCATGAAGAGAGGTATGTTCTCCAACAAGAGCTTGTGGAGAGTGATAAATTGTTGTTGATGAAGGAAAGCTATATAGGCCATCTCTACTGACTCCTCATAGAATTATTCTCCCCAAATATCCCTTTACAAAACATGAATCATGATGGAATTCAAAAAATAAGTCATTATCCTTAGTGAACTTATTAACGAACAACATATTTTTGTAGATAGAAGGGATATGCCCCAACATATTTTTGGGGTTGGCCCTCAACTGCATTGTGCGCATAGAAAACCTGGCATGCCCCAACATAGAAGAGAAACATGTGTGCCCAATTCAAGCAGAGCCTTGCTAGAAGGATCCCATCCTCGCCTACTTACAACATGGGCAACTACCAAAAGGGAAAAATGAAGCACAGAGGTTCAGATGACAGTCGACACGATATGTCATAATAGAGGACAAGTTGTGCAGAAGATCCTTTACCCTACCCTACCTTAGATGCTTAGGCCAAGATGAAGGAGAGTATGTACTGAGAGAAATCCATGAAGGCTTCTACGAAAATCATCTAGGGGGTAAGGCCCTTGGACAAAAGACACTAAGATAAGGGTATTTCTAGCCATCCATTCAGAAGTACACTATCTAGCTGGTACAAACGTGTGACCGATGCCAACAGCACTCCAATATTCCCCATTAGCCTGCCACAACTGTCTCAACCCTCAACAGCCCTTGGCCATTCGCAAATAGGGGGATTGACATCCTCGGACCATTCCCTCTAGCTATAGGTAATAGAAGGCACCTGATCGTGGTAGTTGATTACTTTACAAAGTGGGTAGAAGTCGAAGCCTTGGCAACCATCACGACAAGGATGATCTAAAGATTTTTCTAGAAAAATATCATTTGTCGCTTCGACATTCCACACATGCTCGTCACTAACAACGGTTGCCAATTTGATGATTCCAAGTTCAGGGAATGGTGTTCAAGCCTAGGTATAATTGTTAGATGGTTTTGAATGCCCTTAGCTTTAATCAAAATGATGTATTTTATGAGTTTATTGTAAATGAATAAAAGTGCATATTTGATTCATGTTCCCTTGGTATGTTTCAGTGTAATACCCTTAAACTGGACACTTAATGAGACTCGTGTTAGTTTAGAATATTCACATCTAGTGGGTCGGTCTGGGGAGACCTATCCTGACAAGGCTGACACTGTGCTGCCACCAAGTCAGTTGGGGTGGCTTGTCTCAGTTACCAGGGTGAGACCCTAGGCACAAACAGTGTGGGATTAATTGAATCTTTGAACTGGACCAGATTTCCAGTATTGCTCTGGACCTTGGAGATTGATGGGCAAAACTGGAAAATTACACCCGACCCCTAGACTCGATTATGATACTGCACTAGGTGTTGGATTGGGCTATCTTTGATGTACCAATCAGTGAGATCCTCAACGGGGGTCAAAACCTGGGTATGTTGGGACAGTCTAAGAATTCATCTGAGTGGGTGATCATAGTGATAGGATCAGCCCCTTTGTTGGACAAAGGTAATGATTGGGGATGCACTCTCACTAATGGAAACCAAGACTACCGGTAGCCAATTTCAATCGTTGAGATTTGTTTTGCAAAATATATTTTATATGAGATATAAAAGTATATATATTATGGTATCGAAATGTTTGCAAAAGGTTTTAATTCCCGGGATCCATACTTGAGAGAGTGCAACATTGTTCCTTGCAGCCGAGGGAGAGGTCATCTCTTGTCAGGCAGTGTATGATCATTATGGGCTGAGGTTAAGTGTAAGACCATTAAGGATAATACCTAATGGGCTAATCTTGCATCTGCCCACAGTCCCTAGGTGTTACAAGGTGGCTTGGCCCAGGGACCACTTAGGGTAAATGTTGGGCCCATAGAGCCAATCTGATGGGTTTCAAGGGGTGCACTGTCCATAACAGTGTATTCGGCCAGGCCTTGTAACAAAGGCTGGGCTGAACCCATGTGGCTGATGTGTAGATCAATGTTTGAGTCCCACGCCATACAAGGAAGCCCAACTGGGCAGTAGTTTGGAAGACTAAATGAATACATAACAATAAATGGGCCTTATGCCCATTTCGAACTGGGCTAATTTGTTTAGTCATTAAGGAGCGAATTTTGAGATAAGATCAGCTGATAGGATTGGGCCCACACCCTATCCACTCAGAGAGTCCAAGATCTAAATGAGATTTAGATTTGGAAACTTCCTAATTAGATTAGGAGCTGGTTGATCTAATCTACAGATAAGATAAGGATTATCCCTTATCTTAAAGGGACTCATAATCCAGTTATGATTTGGGTTAGCAACTCCTAATGGGATTAGGAGCTGATCCCTTTATGTCTATAAAAGGAAGAGGGGGCGGCAACCTTTAGACACATCACAACAGACAACCAACTGTCTTTTCTTCAGAGCTGAGATCATAGAAGAGAGAATTCTGCACCCTGCAAATACTCTCTAGCTGCCTCCTTCTTGCAGCCGCCTACAGCAGTTCGATCTCCATTGCTTTGGAGAAATTAAGATTGGATCTTGATTCCAATCTTTTGGATAAAAGATTGGTAGGAGTTGTATTCACAAACCGTCCAGGTTATTCTTAGGAAGGATCAAGTTCTTTTGGAAGAACACTGTTGATTCTGCTCCACCCTACACTGTACCATCTTCAGTGGGAGTAGATTTTGGATCCTACCTTGGGCGTGAACACCTTTATTGAGAGATATTGTTTTTCTATATCAGGTATTATCTCTCTCTCCTCCTTTTGGTTCAGATCTGGTTCAGTTTATGGTTCAAGAATGATTTTTGGAAATATGATTTTCTAAATAGGGAATTCGATTCCCAGTTGAAGGGAGAGAAAAATTTTTGAAATTCACCCCCTTTTATTCCGCAATCTTGGGCGTCCATGTGATGGATTTTCTATCCCTTCAGTGGTATCAGAGCCATGGTTCAAATCTTGAACCATTCTGTTTCAGATCTAAACCTGTGCAAATAGGGAGAAGGCGTTCTACCCAATTTGCGCAGATATGGGTTTTGGGAAATTTGTTCCCAAAACAGATGGGCAAATAATATGAAATTAATTTTGAATAAATCTGATTATTGTTTAGAATAGTTCTTTATAATTTTCTTGATTTATGGGTTGTTCGTATAAGAGGAGATCGAAATCTTGGTTTGCGTAGGGAGAACTGCAAGATTTGTAGTTTATTGAATTTATTTATTACATTTGGTCTGTAAATATATATATTTTATATTTTTAGACTCAATGTATAGGCATTTGATCTGATGTAATAATTAATAGAAATAGGATTTCTATTTTTTTTTATTTTTGGATCGAAGATAGCGGCGCAGAGAAGGAGATTTCGCAGATGGGAGATTCGCTATCTGCGATTTGCAGTTTGAGGAACTGCAATCTGTGATCTAACCTCTGTTTTGCAGGATGGAGTGTGCGAACAGCCCTGATTAACTGATTATTGATTTTCTTTTATCAGTTATTTAATTTCAAATTATTTTCTTGAATTAAGGATTTAATTAAAAATCAAACCCTAGACCTATTCGAACCAAGATTGGTTCAAACTGTTTGGACCAAATCTAGGGTTTAATCAAGGTTAAAAGTCAGCCCAATTTTTCCCACCAATGGGCCTGAGGATTGATATTTAATTAAATGGTTAATTCGGCCCAACCTGTAAAGGCCCAGTTTCAAATAGTTAAAACTACAAAAGCCCAATTTAAAGGATACAAGCTATATGGGCCGAACTGGGTAACCCTAATTCAGCCCATATACCTAGATAATATTAATGGTTAATATTATGAAATTTTCAACGGGCTTCCAATGGGCCTTATAGATAATTAATTGATTGGATCAATTTATCCCTACATGAGATGTATGGATGTGTGATGTGCTGCGTACATGGGCCATAAGTACTTGGCCCATGCTCATTCGACAGTGGCTCTTGCGCACACCATGGCTGAATGCACATCATTTCCATGGTGTCCCTTTTGGTCATTGGATGACCTCCCTCAGTGGTGGGCCCCACACCTCATCAAGAGATTACGTGCAGAATCCTAGCTGATTTAAGGCCCACCGAAATCTGGCTTTATGAAAGTCAGTGGGAGCCATTTTGGTTTGACCTAAATCAAACTAGGGCGTAATTAACTGTTCCCTCCAGCTAATATGAGTGCAAGTGACAGGGAGATTCATATGATGAACTCTCTAAAGGCCTTCCATCATTAGCATGAGGATGGGTCCTTCAGTAATGAGGAAACGCACCAGAAAATGGGCTATCCATTTGCTGTTGGCTTGTTTAAGTGTTTCATAAGATGATAGGGGTGTTATAGACCGATGTGGGAGGGTCTTCACCAGAAAATGGGAACTCTCTCACAGTACCTTGGCGTTCACGAATATGATGGGTAAGCACTCACTAGACAAAAAGGTTTACTTGAAAACGGCTCTGAACCTTGTCTAACAAAGGCCAAAGGGAAAACTCATATGATGAGTGGATTTGATCCTTCACAGAAAGGTGGTGGGGTTATGCATCTGAAATAGTTGGCTCCATGCATCCTATGTGATTTCCCACATTTCCAGAGACAAACCATAGTCTCCGTCATTGAGAAAGGAGGGAAATTTCAGAGATGAGTAATGGAAATGGATCATAGATTAAAAGCCATATCGATGAAATGAACATGAATCAAATTAGGTTGTGGACTGATGTTTGCTCTTTTATCAGAAAATGGAAAACGAATCTTTTGCAAAGCTTCTTGATGACAACAAGCTTAAGGACCCAAACTATGCCGACTGGTACAAGAACCTTATGTTGGTCCTAACTTCTGAAAAGCTGGACAAAGTGGCAAAGAATCCTACCCCAGAGCGTCCGGGTGATAGAGCTTCCGAGGCATGAAGGAGAGACAATCATGAATGGGAGGAGAAAAACTCCCTAGCCTGGTGTTACATCATTGCCTCTTTGGATAACCCAATACAGAAGCAGTTCGATCAGATCGAACTTGCCAAGGACATATTGGATAGTCTGAGAATGATGTATGAAGAGCAGAATCGTTCTACTCGCCAAAAGGTCTTGAAACAGTTCATGACCACTCAAATGTCCAAGGGCCAACAAGTTCACGACCATTGTCTTAGGATGATGGATTACATCAACGAATTGGAGGGTCTTTAATCCATTCATCATGAACTATAACATGAACAACCTGAATGTCAGCTTGCAAGAGCTCAGCAATATGTTACAAAGAGATGAAGAACTAACTAAAAAGGATGACCATGTAGCTATGCTTGTTGAAGCTAGCAAGACGGGCAAGAGAAAGAGGAAGGCAAAGAAGCCTTAGAAGAAAGCCACTAAGAGCAAAAGGCAGAAGAAAGACAAAGCATCAGATGCATGTCACTTCTGCAAGAAGACCAGCTTCTGGAAAAGGAATTGTCATGCCCACCTAGAATCCAAGAAAGGTAATTTCGAAACTTGTATTATAGAAACCAATTTATTGGTAGCTTCTGTGTCCTAGTGTATTGACTCCAGGGCTTCAACTCATGCATGTAACTCACTGCAGGGGTTCAAGGTAAGTAGAAGGCTGAGTGAAGGAGAAGTCACTCTCTACTTGGGGACTACTGCAACTATTGCAGTCGCGGCAATAGGAACCGTGGAGTTAATTTTTAGAGAAGGAAAAGTTGTACTGAAAGATTGTTTTTATGTACAAAACTTAAGAAGAAATTTGATTTCTGTTTAAAAACTGTGTGCAGATGGATATTCTGTCTTTTTTAATAATACGATTACTATTAAAAGAAATAACAGATTCATCGCATACGGGGAACTGGAGAACGGACTCTATGTTCTACATCATTCTCTAGAAACTAACATAACCGAAACTACGTCGGCTGAAATCCCCAAGAAGAGAGCCCATGATACAGTTAATCCCACGTGTCTGTGGCATTACCGACTTGGCCACATCGGTGTTGACCGAATCACAAGGTTGGTAAAGGATGGTCCTTTGGATTTTCTAACTGTAGAAGATCTTCCCACTTGTGAGCCGTGCCTACAAGGCAAGATAATGAAACGGCCATTTAACAGTAAGCCTGAAAGATGTACATGCACACTTGACCTAATACATACTGATGTATGTGGTCCCCTGAGTGTTAGGACACGGAATCAACATGTGTATTTCATCACCTTCACAGATGATTTCTCACGATATGGTTACATGTACCTAATGAGACACAAGTCTGAATCCTTTGAAAAGTTCAAAGAGTTTAGACAAGAGGTCGAGAAACAGTTGGGGAGAGAAATTAAAGCCCTTCGATCTGATCGAGGTGGCGAGTATCTCTCTGACGAGTTCAGGGACTACTTAAAGGACAATGGGATAGTATCACAATTGGCTCCTCCTACTACACCACAATTTAACGGTGTTTCAGAGAGGAGGAATAGGACCTTATTGGATATGGTCCGGTCACTTCTCATACACTCAGAGTTACCCAATCCTTTTGGGATTATGCATTAGAGACTGTGATTTACGTCTGAATCGGGTTCCAACCAAATCGGTTCCTAACACTCCATATGAACTTTGGACCAGAAAGAAACCAAGTGTCAGACACTTGAAGATTTGGAGTTGTCCAGCACACGTTAAAAGAACGAGTGCAGACAAGTTGGAATCCAAGACCAGTCGTTGCCTATTTGTAGGCTACCCAAAAGGCTCTGTAGGTTACCTTTTCTATGACCCAAGTGAGTAGAAAGTGTTCTGCAGTCGAAATGCCCAGTTCTTGGAGACCGATTATATCCTGAGCACCCATCGTCAGAAAATTGTTCTTGATGAGGATAGCTTAGGAGCAGTGGGAGATGTCCCACAAGTTCCAGGTAGTGACCAACCTAGAAGATCCACTTGGGTATCCAGGCCACTAGTCCGTTATGGTTATGACTAGGATAGTTACCTGGTGGAAACCTTGACTAGTGAGGAGGATCCCATGGCTTACGCGGTAGCTATGTTTGACATAGATTCCCAAAAGTGGGTGGAGGCCATGAGAGTAGAGATGGACTCAATGGAGACCAATGGAGTCTGGACTCTAGTAGATTCGCCCTCTGGGGTAAAAGCAATTGGTTGCAAATGGATTTACAAGAGGAAGAAGGGCCCCAATGGTAGGGTTGAGACCTTCAAAGCTCGTCTAGTGGCGAAAGGGTACACTTAGAAAGAGGGCATCGATTATGAGGAAACATTTTCGCCTATTGCCATGCTTAAATCCATTAGAATCCTGTTAGCTGTAGCAGCATACCATGATTATGAGATTTGGCAAATGGATGCCAAAACTGCATTCCTGAATAGAGATCTTACTGAAGATATCTATATGCAGCATCCGCAAGGCTTGATAGTTGCGGGTCAGGAAAACATGGTATGTAAACTCAATAGATTCATTTATGGACTTAAGCAAGCTTCTAGAAGTTGGAACATCCATTTTGATTCTGCCGTCAAATCGTTTGATTTCGAGCAGAATCCGGATGAACCCTGTGTTTACAAGAAGTATAGTGGAGATAAGGTTACCTTTTTGGTTCTGTATGTAGATGACATTCTGCTCATTAGGAATGATGTAGGAATGTTGACTATGGTAAACGTATGATTTTCACAGCAATTCTCCATGAAAGATCTTGGAGAAGCCTCCTATATACTGGGTTTTCGCCTCTATAGAGATAGATCAAAGTAGATAATAGGATTATCCCAATATGCCTACATTGAAAAAATAGTCAAAAGATACCACATGGAAAATTTCAAGAAAGGAAATGTTCCTTTCAGGCACGGAGTCACTCTCTCCAAGAAGATGTCTCGCAAGACTTCTAAGGAGATTGATGGCACGAAAGACGTCTCCTATGCCTCTGCCGTAAGGAGCATCATGTATGCCATGCAAACCCAGGGCAGGAGCACTATACTGTTGTGAAAAACATACTTAAGTACCTTCGAAGGATAAAAGAGTTTTGTCTAGTATTCGATGGTAGCTCACTACAGATCCAAGGGTATACAGATGCCGATTTCCAGTCGGATCCAGATGATAGATAGTCTACATCTAGATATGTTTTCACGATAGGATCGTGTGCTGTTTGTTGGAAAAGTAGCAAACAGGGGTCCACTGCAGACTCCACGACCGATGCCGAGTACATTGCCACAAGTGAGGCTGCCAAAGAAGCCGTGTGGATGAAGAAGTTCGTTCATTAGTTGGGAGTAGTTACATCTAGCACATCACCCATCCCATTGTTGTGTGACAACAATGAAGCTATTGCTCAGGTTAAGGAGCCACGAGCCCACTCGAAGTCGAAGCACATCGAGAGGAAGTACCATGTACTGAGGGAGATTGTTGGTAGAGGGGATGCCCTGATCCAGAAGGTAGCATCAGCGGAAAATGTAGCAGATCCATTGACAATGCCACTATCACATAATGTGTTTGATAAACACATGGAAAGCATGGGACTCCGGCTAGTACCTGATTGGACCTAAGTGCAAGTGGGAGCTGTTAGACAGTTTTGTATGCCCTTAGCTTCAATTAAAATGTTGTACTTTATGAGTTTATTGTAAATGAATAAAAGTGCATATTTGATTCATGTTCCCTTGCTTTGTTTCTGTGTAATACCCTTAAACTGGACATTTAATGAGACTCGTGTTAGTTTAGAATGTTCACAGCCAGTGGGTCGGTCTGGGGAGACCTATCCTGACAAGGCTGACACTGTGGTGCCACCAAGTCGGTTGGGGTGGCTTGTCTCAGCTACCAAGGTGAGACCCTAGGCACAAACAGTGTGGTATTAATTGAATCTTTGAACTGGATCAGATTTCCAGTATTACCCTGGACCTTAGAGATTGATGGGCAAAACTGGAAAGTTACACCCAACCCTTGACTTGATTATGATATTGCACTAGGTGTTGGATTGGTCTGTCTTTGATGTACCAATCAGTGAGATCCTTAGCGGGGGTCAAAACTGGGTATGTTGGGACAGTCTGAGAATTCATCTGAGTGGGTGATCATAGTGACAGGATCACCCCCTTTGTCGGACAAAGGTAATGATCGGGAATGCACTCTCACTGATGGAAACCAAGACTACCGGTAGCCGATTTCAATCGTTGAGATTTGTTTTGCAAAATATATTTTATCTGAGATATAAAAGTATATATATATTATGGTTTCGAAATGTTTGCAAAAGGTTTTAATTCCCGGGATCCATACTTGAGAGATGGCAATACTGTTCCTTGCAGCCAAGGGAGAGGTCCTCCTTTGTCGGGCAGTGTATGATCATTATGGGCTGAGAGGTTAAGTGTAAGACCATTAAGGATATTACCTAATGGGCTAATCTTGCATCTGCCCGCAGTCCCTGGGTGTTACAAGGTGGCTTGGCCGAGGGACCACTTAGGGTAAGTGTTGGGCCCATAGTGCCCATCTGATGGTTTTCAGGGGGTGCACTGTCCATAACGTGTGTATTCGGCCAGGCCTTGTAACAAAGGTTGGGCTGAACCCATGTGGCTGATGTATAGATCAATGTTTGGGTCCCACGCCATACAAGGAAGCCCAACTGGGCAGCAGTTTGGAAGGCTAAATGAATACATAACCCTAAATGTGCCTTAAGCCCATTTCGAACTGGGCTAATTTGATTAGTCATTAAGGGGTGAATTTTGAGATAAGATCAGCTGATAGGATTGGGCCCACACCCTATCCACTGAGAGAGTCCAAGATCTAAATGAGATTTAGATTTGGAAACTTCCTAATTAGATTAGGAGCTGGCTGATCTAATCTACAGATAAGATAAGGATTATCCTTTATCTTAAAGGGACTCATAATCCAGTTATGATTTGGGTTAGCAACTCCTAATGGGATTAGGAGCTGATCCCTTTAAGTCTATAAAAGGAAGAGGGGGCGGCAGCCTTTAGACACATCACAACAGACAACCAACTATCTTGTCTTCAGAGTTGAGATCACTGAAGAGAGAATTCTGCACCCTGCAAATACTCTCTAGCCGCCTCCTTCATGCAGCCG
Source organism: Nelumbo lutea (assembly GCF_056320005.1). Lineage (NCBI taxonomy): Eukaryota > Viridiplantae > Streptophyta > Magnoliopsida > Proteales > Nelumbonaceae > Nelumbo > Nelumbo lutea. The sequence continues at coordinate 78,368,320 of NC_142687.1, forward strand.
CCTACAGCAGTTCGATCTCCATTGTTTGGGAGAAATCAAGATTGGATCTTGATTCCAATCTTTTGGAGAAAATATTGGTAGGAGTTGTATTTACAAGCCGTCCAGGTGATTCTTAGGAATGATCAAGTTTTTTGGAAGAACACTACGGATTCTGCTCCACCCTGCACTGCGCCATATTCAGTGGGAGCAGATTTTGGATCCTACCTTGGGCGTGAAAATCTCCATTGAGAGATATTGTTTCTCTGTATCAGGTATTATCTTTCTCCTCCTTTTGGTTCAGATCTGGTTTAGTTTATGGTTCAGGAATGATCCTTGAAAATATGATTTTCTAAATAGCGAATTCGATTCCCAGTTGAAGGGAGAGAAAAATTTTTGAAATTTGCCCCCTTTTATTCCGCAATTTTGGGCGTCCATGTGATGGATTTCCTATCCCTTCAATAAGGTAGTAGTACACCTTGGTCTATTATCCTCAAACCAACAGACTGACCAAGGTCACCAATAGAACTATCTTGGGTGGATTTAAAGCAAGATTGAGTAGAGCCAAAGGACCTTGGGTAGATGAGTTTCCTAGTGCACTATGGGTGTATATGACAACACCTCGGACAACCATAGGAAAAACACCTTTCAAATTAACATATGGAACATAAATCATCATCCCAACAAAGATTAGGCAGATGACACTTCAAACAGAAGCATGCAATGAAGTCAAGAATAATGAAGAGTTAAGAAATAACCTTGATCTGTTGGGGGGCACCTAGGAGCAAGCTCAAATTAGGGTTAGCACCTACCTTCAAAGAGTAGCAAAATACTACAACTCCAGAGTCAGAGAGCACCACTTCAATGAATGAGACCTTTTCCTTAGAAAGGTTATTATCCTTGAGCCTGGCATTGGGAAGCTCAACCCAAATTAGGAAGGGCCTTACAAAATTAAGAGTGGTAAGGTCTGATACCTTTCAACTAGAATATTTGAGTGGAAGACCAATACCTTGTACTTAAAACTTGAAGAACCTTTGTATGCACTATCAATGAACTCAAGTGTATATTGAAATGTATTTATTAATGTAAAAGATGTAAGTTACTCTTTGTTTGCTCGTCAATCCCTATATGTAAATGTTCTTTCTACTTTAGTTGCCAAGATCTTTTGGCTGACAACATGTGGCATACAAGCCTTGGCTCGTGGCATATAACCTCACGTAGGTTATATGTCCAACAAGCCTTTTCTTTTTTTACTAAGACTTGAGACCTCAGGACTTCAACAACTCATATTAAGTGGCTCGTAGTTAATGGCTTTAATGTTAAGCCTTTTCATCACCGGGAAGCACCACCCCTACAACGAGCTGTTAGCCAATCCCAAATGTGCACAAGGACTCTCCCTCCCTGACATTCCAAGTCGGATGGTAGACTAGACGAGCATTCAGGGGCTCATGATCCTAAGCATTAGAGTAGCAGGGAACAACTTGACGGAATCCACCAGAAATCCCTTTGTCTCGGCACTCCCTCACTTGCAACTTTTTGGCAGACCATGGATCTCAAACGTCTTCGACCAAGTGCTTCTACACAAGAACCTTCTTCTTGGCTGCCATGGTCTTGGTCCTTGTTTGAGTCATACCTTCCTTTGGCTGCCTCCAAGGCATACTCTTGGCCACACTCTTTTTTGCGGTCTCCTTTGACCTAGCCATAATTAGCAAGTAACAATATTGCCTTCATGCCGCCCTCCATCTCTACAAGAATGAATCAGTAACCTATTAGAAAACTGCACCAAAGCTCGACCAAATCCATAATTAGCAAGTAATAGGAGTGTCTATACCAATGGAGCAGGACTAAGGAAGGCCATCACTAAGGCTTCCTCCCTCACCAAGGGTCTAATGTGAATCATCCCACCCAATTGAAGCCAATTCACTGTGGCCTTCTCCTCGTCACTACTATGTGAAGTGATCCTCTCAACTAGCGTATCTAGGCTTCCCCATATAGTTTGGAAATACTAGCCTTTGGAACAACATACGAAGAAAATTTTCTTCTTCCAATTGTGCACAAACAATGGGTTATCCACCACTTTTCCCTGTTGGCCCTAGAAGTACCACAACCGTTCACCATCAAGGTGTTTTCTTAAGGCAAACAGGCTTAGAAATATATTCACTGTTATTGAGAACCATCAAAGATGAGTTGTCACCAAGACAACAACTATTAGACAGTTTTGTATGCCCTTAGCTTCAATCTGATTTGATGTACTTTTGTTATTTAGTGGAAATAAATAAAGTGCATGTTTGATTCATGTTGTTTGGTTTAA